>NW_026913028.1:0-9526 GCF_034315485.1 Pezoporus occidentalis
AGCTGTTGCTGGACCTGTTCAGCACACAGTCACCTTTACATTGGTGCATCCATCGGTGCTTTCACTGCTCCCTTTCATACAGGAAAAGCATTTGAATGGAATCAGTCCAGAGCCTGCTCTCTGCTGGCAGCCACACAGTCAACACAGAAAGAACAGTGGCATCTGCTCCCACAGCAGAAGAACCAGCAGGGAAAGCTGGTGCTGGGCCTCTTCAGCACACAGGCTGCTTTGCAACGGTGTCACCATCATTGCAGTCTCTCCTCGGTTTCATACCTAAAAGTCCATTTGAATCCAAATTCTCAGCTGGTCTCTCGCAGCTGCAGGCAGCACAGTGAGTACAGCACGAACGTTTGGCTTCTGCTCCCACAGCAGAAGAGCCAGGATTGAAAGCTGGTGCTGGACCTGTTCAGCACACAATCACCTTTACATTGGTGCATCCATCGTTGCTTTCACTGCTCCCTTTCATGCAGGAAAAGCATTTGAATGGAATCAGTCCAGAGCCTGCTCTCTGCTGGCAGCAACACAGTCAGCACAGAAAGAACAGTGGCATCTGCTCCCACAGCAGAAGAACCAGCAGGGAAAGCTAATGCTGGGCCTCTTCAGCACACAGGCTGCTTTGCAACGGTGTCACCATCATTGCAGTCTCTCCTCGGTTTCATACCTAAAAGTCCATTTGAATCCAAATTCTCAGCTGGTCGCTTTCAGCTGCCCAGCAGCACAGTGAGTACAGCACGAACGTTTGGCTTCTGCTCCCACAGCAGAAGAGCCAGGATTGAAAGCTTGTGCTGGACCTGTTCAGCACACAATCACCTTTACATTGGTGCATCCATCGTTGCTTTCACTGCTCCCTTTCATACAGGAAAAGCATTTGAATGGAATCAGTTCAGAGCCTGCTCTCTGCTGGCAGCAACACAGTCAGCACAGAAAGAACAGTGGCATCTGCTCCCACAGCAGAAGAACCAGCAGGGAAAGCTGGTGCTGGGCCTCTTCAGCACACAGGCTGCTTTGCAACGGTGTCACCATCATTGCAGTCTCTCCTCGGTTTCATACCTAAAAGTCCATTTGAATCCAAATTCTCAGCTGGTCGCTTTCAGCTGCCCAGCAGCACAGTGAGTACAGCACGAACGTTTGGCCTCTGCTCCCACAGCAGAAGAGCCAGGAGGGAAAGCTGGTGCTGGACCTGTTCAGCACACAATCACCTTTACATTGGTGCATCCATCGTTGCTTTCACTGCTCCCTTTCATACAGGAAAAGCATTTGAATGGAATCAGTTCAGAGCCTGCTCTCTGCTGCGCAGCAACACAGTCAGCACAGAATGAACAGTGGCATCTGCTCCCACAGCAGAAGAACCAGCAGGGAAAGCTAGTGCTGGGCCTCTTCAGCACACAGGCTGCTTTGCAACGGTGTCACCATCATTGCAGTCTCTCCTCGGTTTCATACCTAAAACTCCATTTGAATCCAAATTCTCAGCTGGTCGCTCTCAGCTGCAGGCAGCACAGTGAGTACAGCACGAACGTTTGGCCTCTGCTCCCACAGCAGAAGAGCCAGGAGGGAAAGCTGTTGCTTGACCTGTTCAGCACACAATCACCTTTACATTGGTGCATCCATCGTTGCTTTCACTGCTCCCTTTCATGCAGGAAAAGCATTTGAATGGAATCAGTTCAGAGCCTGCTCTCTGCTGGCAGCAACACAGTCAGCACAGAAAGAACAGTGGCATCTGCTCCCACAGCAGAAGAACCAGCAGGGAAAGCTGGTGCTGGGCCTCTTCAGCACACAGGCTGCTTTGCAACGGTGTCACCATCATTGCAGTCTCTCCTCGGTTTCATACCTAAAACTCCATTTGAATCCAAATTCTCAGCTGGTCGCTTTCAGCTGCCCAGCAGCACAGTGAGTACAGCACGAACGTTTGGCCTCTGCTCCCACAGCAGAAGAGCCAGGAGGGAAAGCTGGTGCTGGACCTGTTCAGCGCAGAATCACCTTTACATTGGTGCATCCATCGTTGCTTTCACTGCTCCCTTTCATACAGGAAAAGCATTTGAATGGAATCAGTCCAGAGCCTGCTCTCTGCTGCGCAGCAACACAGTCAGCGCAGAATGAACAGTGGCATCTGCTCCCACAGCAGAAGAACCAGCAGGGAAAGCTAATGCTGGGCCTCTTCAGCACACAGGCTGCTTTGCAACGGTGTCACCATCATTGCAGTCTCTCCTCGGTTTCATACCTAAAAGTCCATTTGAATCCAAATTCTCAGCTGGTCTCTCTCAGCTGCCCAGCAGCACAGTGAGTACAGCACGAACGTTTGGCCTCTGCTCCCACAGCAGAAGAGCCAGGATTGAAAGCTGGTGCTGGACCTGTTCAGCACACAATCACCTTTACATTGGTGCATCCATCGTTGCTTTCACTGCTCCCTTTCATACAGGAAAAGCATTTGAATGGAATCAGTCCAGAGCCTGCTCTCTGCTGCGCAGCAACACAGTCAGCACAGAAAGAACAGTGGCATCTGCTCCCACAGCAGAAGAACCAGCAGGGAAAGCTAATGCTGGGCCTCTTCAGCACACAGGCTGCTTTGCAACGGTGTCACCATCATTGCAGTCTCTCCTCGGTTTCATACCTAAAAGTCCATTTGAATCCAAATTCTCAGCTGGTCTCTCTCAGCTGCAGGCAGCACAGTGAGTACAGCACGAACGTTTGGCCTCTGCTCCCACAGCAGAAGTGTCAGGATTGAAAGCTGGTGCTGGACCTGTTCAGCACACAATCACCTTTACATTGGTGCATCCATCGTTGCTTTCACTGCTCCCTTTCATGCAGGAAAAGCATTTGAATGGAATCAGTTCAGAGCCTGCTCTCTGCTGGCAGCAACACAGTCAGCACAGAAAGAACAGTGGCATCTGCTCCCACAGCAGAAGAACCAGCAGGGAAAGCTGGTGCTGGGCCTCTTCAGCACACAGGCTGCTTTGCAACGGTGTCACCATCATTGCAGTCTCTCCTCGGTTTCATACCTAAAAGTCCATTTGAATCCAAATTCTCAGCTGGTCTCTCTCAGCTGCAGGCAGCACAGTGAGTACAGCACGAACGTTTGGCCTCTGCTCCCACAGCAGAAGAGCCAGGAGGGAAAGCTGTTGCTGGACCTGTTCAGCACACAGTCACCTTTACATTGGTGCATCCATCGGTGCTTTCACTGCTCCCTTTCATACAGGAAAAGCATTTGAATGGAATCAGTCCAGAGCCTGCTCTCTGCTGGCAGCCACACAGTCAACACAGAAAGAACAGTGGCATCTGCTCCCACAGCAGAAGAACCAGCAGGGAAAGCTGGTGCTGGGCCTCTTCAGCACACAGGCTGCTTTGCAACGGTGTCACCATCATTGCAGTCTCTCCTCGGTTTCATACCTAAAAGTCCATTTGAATCCAAATTCTCAGCTGGTCGCTCTCAGCTGCCCAGCAGCACAGTGAGTACAGCACGAACGTTTGGCCTCTGCTCCCACAGCAGAAGAGCCAGGAGGGAAAGCTGGTGCTGGAGCTGTTCAGCACACAATCACCTTTACATTGGTGCATCCATCGTTGCTTTCACTGCTCACTTTCATACAGGAAAAGCATTTGAATGCAATCAGTTCAGAGCCTGCTCTCTGCTGCGCAGCAACACAGTCAGTGCAGAATGAACAGTGGCATCTGCTCCCACAGCAGAAGAACCAGCAGGGAAAGCTGGTGCTGGGCCTCTTCAGCACACAGGCTGCTTTGCAACGGTGTCACCATCATTGCAGTCTCTCCTCGGTTTCATACCTAAAAGTCCATTTGAATCCAAATTCTCAGCTGGTCTCTCTCAGCTGCAGGCAGCACAGTGAGTACAGCACGAACGTTTGGCCTCTGCTCCCACAGCAGAAGAGCCAGGATTGAAAGCTTGTGCTGGACCTGTTCAGCACACAATCACCTTTACATTGGTGCATCCATCGTTGCTTTCACTGCTCCCTTTCATACAGGAAAAGCATTTGAATGGAATCAGTTCAGAGCCTGCTCTCTGCTGCGCAGCAACACAGTCAGCACAGAATGAACAGTGGCATCTGCTCCCACAGCAGAAGAACCAGCAGGGAAAGCTAGTGCTGGGCCTCTTCAGCACACAGGCTGCTTTGCAACGGTGTCACCATCATTGCAGTCTCTCCTCGGTTTCATACCTAAAAGTCCATTTGAATCCAAATTCTCAGCTGGTCGCTTTCAGCTGCCCAGCAGCACAGTGAGTACAGCACGAACGTTTGGCCTCTGCTCCCACAGCAGAAGAGCCAGGATTGAAAGCTTGTGCTGGACCTGTTCAGCACACAATCACCTTTACATTGGTGCATCCATCGTTGCTTTCACTGCTCCCTTTCATACAGGAAAAGCATTTGAATGGAATCAGTTCAGAGCCTGCTCTCTGCTGCGCAGCAACACAGTCAGCACAGAATGCAGTGGCATCTGCTCCCACAGCAACAGTGGCATCTGCTCCCACAGCAGAAGAACCAGCAGGGAAAGCTGGTGCTGGGCCTCTTCAGCACACAGGCTGCTTTGCAACGGTGTCACCATCATTGCAGTCTCTCCTCGGTTTCATACCTAAAAGTCCATTTGAATCCAAATTCTCAGCTGGTCGCTCAGCTGCAGGCAGCACAGTGAGTACAGCACGAACGTTTGGCCTCTGCTCCCACAGCAGAAGAGCCAGGAGGGAAAGCTGGTGCTGGACCTGTTCAGCACACAATCACCTTTACATTGGTGCATCCATCGTTGCTTTCACTGCTCCCTTTCATACAGGAAAAGCATTTGAATGGAATCAGTTCAGAGCCTGCTCTCTGCTGCGCAGCAACACAGTCAGCACAGAATGAACAGTGGCATCTGCTCCCACAGCAGAAGAACCAGCAGGGAAAGCTGGTGCTGGGCCTCTTCAGCACACAGGCTGCTTTGCAACGGTGTCACCATCATTGCAGTCTCTCCTCGGTTTCATACCTAAAAGTCCATTTGAATCCAAATTCTCAGCTGGTCGCTCTCAGCTGCCCAGCAGCACAGTGAGTACAGCACGAACGTTTGGCCTCTGCTCCCACAGCAGAAGAGCCAGGAGGGAAAGCTTGTGCTGGACCTGTTCAGCACACAATCACCTTTACATTGGTGCATCCATCGTTGCTTTCACTGCTCCCTTTCATACAGGAAAAGCATTTGAATGGAATCAGTCCAGAGCCTGCTCTCTGCTGCGCAGCAACACAGTCAGCACAGAATGAACAGTGGCATCTGCTCCCACAGCAGAAGAACCAGCAGGGAAAGCTAGTGCTGGGCCTCTTCAGCACACAGGCTGCTTTGCAACGGTGTCACCATCATTGCAGTCTCTCCTCGGTTTCATACCTAAAAGTCCATTTGAATCCAAATTCTCAGCTGGTCGCTCTCAGCTGCAGGCAGCACAGTGAGTACAGCACGAACGTTTGGCTTCTGCTCCCACAGCAGAAGAGCCAGGAGGGAAAGCTGTTGCTGGACCTGTTCAGCACACAATCACCTTTACATTGGTGCATCCATCGTTGCTTTCACTGCTCCCTTTCATACAGGAAAAGCATTTGAATGGAATCAGTTCAGAGCCTGCTCTCTGCTGCGCAGCAACACAGTCAGCACAGAATGAACAGTGGCATCTGCTCCCACAGCAGAAGAACCAGCAGGGAAAGCTAGTGCTGGGCCTCTTCAGCACACAGGCTGCTTTGCAACGGTGTCACCATCATTGCAGTCTCTCCTCGGTTTCATACCTAAAAGTCCATTTGAATCCAAATTCTCAGCTGGTCTCTCTCAGCTGCAGGCAGCACAGTGAGTACAGCACGAACGTTTGGCCTCTGCTCCCACAGCAGAAGAGCCAGGAGGGAAAGCTGGTGCTGGACCTGTTCAGCACACAATCACCTTTACATTTGTGCATCCATCGTTGCTTTCACTGATCCCTTTCATACAGGAAAAGCATTTGAATGGAATTAGTCCAGAGCCTGCTCTCTGCTGCGCAGCAACACAGTCAGCGCAGAATGAACAGTGGCATCTGCTCCCACAGCAGAAGAACCAGCAGGGAAAGCTAGTGCTGGGCCTCTTCAGCACACAGGCTGCTTTGCAACGGTGTCACCATCATTGCAGTCTCTCCTCGGTTTCATACCTAAAAGTCCATTTGAATCCAAATTCTCAGCTGGTCTCTCTCAGCTGCCCAGCAGCACAGTGAGTACAGCACGAACGTTTGGCCTCTGCTCCCACAGCAGAAGAGCCAGGAGGGAAAGCTGGTGCTGGACCTGTTCAGCACACAATCACCTTTACATTGGTGCATCCATCGTTGCTTTCACTGCTCACTTTCATACAGGAAAAGCATTTGAATGGAATCAGTCCAGAGCCTGCTCTCTGCTGCGCAGCAACACAGTCAGCACAGAATGAACAGTGGCATCTGCTCCCACAGCAGAAGAACCAGCAGGGAAAGCTGGTGCTGGGCCTCTTCAGCACACAGGCTGCTTTGCAACGGTGTCACCATCATTGCAGTCTCTCCTCGGTTTCATACCTAAAAGTCCATTTGAATCCAAATTCTCAGCTGGTCGCTCTCTGCTGCAGGCAGCACAGTGAGTACAGCACGAACGTTTGGCCTCTGCTCCCACAGCAGAAGTGTCAGGATTGAAAGCTGGTGCTGGACCTGTTCAGCACACAATCACCTTTACATTGGTGCATCCATCGTTGCTTTCACTGCTCCCTTTCATGCAGGAAAAGCATTTGAATGGAATCAGTTCAGAGCCTGCTCTCTGCTGCGCAGCAACACAGTCAGCACAGAAAGAACAGTGGCATCTGCTCCCACAGCAGAAGAACCAGCAGGGAAGGCTGGTGCTGGGCCTCTTCAGCACACAGGCTGCTTTGCAACGGTGTCACCATCATTGCAGTCTCTCCTCGGTTTCATACCTAAAAGTCCATTTGAATCCAAATTCTCAGCTGGTCTCTCTCAGCTGCCCAACAGCACAGTGAGTACAGCACGAACGTTTGGCCTCTGCTCCCACAGCAGAAGAGCCAGGAGGGAAAGCTGGTGCTGGACCTGTTCAGCGCAGAATCACCTTTACATTGGTGCATCCATCGTTGCTTTCACTGCTCCCTTTCATACAGGAAAAGCATTTGAATGGAATCAGTCCAGAGCCTGCTCTCTGCTGCGCAGCAACACAGTCAGCACAGAATGAACAGTGGCATCTGCTCCCACAGCAGAAGAACCAGCAGGGAAAGCTAGTGCTGGGCCTCTTCAGCACACAGGCTGCTTTGCAACGGTGTCACCATCATTGCAGTCTCTCCTCGGTTTCATACCTAAAAGTCCATTTGAATCCAAATTCTCAGCTGGTCTCTCTCAGCTGCAGGCAGCACAGTGAGTACAGCACGAACGTTTGGCTTCTGCTCCCACAGCAGAAGAGCCAGGAGGGAAAGCTTGTGCTGGACCTGTTCAGCACACAATCACCTTTACATTGGTGCATCCATCGTTGCTTTCACTGCTCCCTTTCATACAGGAAAAGCATTTGAATGGAATCAGTCCAGAGCCTGCTCTCTGCTGCGCAGCAACACAGTCAGCACAGAATGAACAGTGGCATCTGCTCCCACAGCAGAAGAACCAGCAGGGAAAGCTGGTGCTGGGCCTCTTCAGCACACAGGCTGCTTTGCAACGGTGTCACCATCATTGCAGTCTCTCCTCGGTTTCATACCTAAAACTCCATTTGAATCCAAATTCTCAGCTGGTCGCTCTCAGCTGCAGGCAGCACAGTGAGTACAGCACGAACGTTTGGCTTCTGCTCCCACAGCAGAAGAGCCAAGATTGAAAGCTTGTGCTGGACCTGTTCAGCACACAATCACCTTTACATTGGTGCATCCATCGTTGCTTTCACTGCTCCCTTTCATACAGGAAAAGCATTTGAATGGAATCAGTTCAGAGCCTGCTCTCTGCTGCGCAGCAACACAGTCAGCACAGAATGAACAGTGGCATCTGCTCCCACAGCAGAAGAACCAGCAGGGAAAGCTAGTGCTGGGCCTCTTCAGCACACAGGCTGCTTTGCAACGGTGTCACCATCATTGCAGTCTCTCCTCGGTTTCATACCTAAAAGTCCATTTGAATCCAAATTCTCAGCTGGTCGCTTTCAGCTGCCCAGCAGCACAGTGAGTACAGCACGAACGTTTGGCTTCTGCTCCCACAGCAGAAGAGCCAAGATTGAAAGCTTGTGCTGGACCTGTTCAGCACACAATCACCTTTACATTGGTGCATCCATCGTTGCTTTCACTGCTCCCTTTCATACAGGAAAAGCATTTGAATGGAATCAGTTCAGAGCCTGCTCTCTGCTGCGCAGCAACACAGTCAGCACAGAATGAACAGTGGCATCTGCTCCCACAGCAGAAGAACCAGCAGGGAAAGCTGGTGCTGGGCCTCTTCAGCACACAGGCTGCTTTGCAACGGTGTCACCATCATTGCAGTCTCTCCTCGGTTTCATACCTAAAAGTCCATTTGAATCCAAATTCTCAGCTGGTCTCTCTCAGCTGCAGGCAGCACAGTGAGTACAGCACGAACGTTTGGCCTCTGCTCCCACAGCAGAAGAGCCAGGAGGGAAAGCTGGTGCTGGACCTGTTCAGCACACAATCACCTTTACATTGGTGCATCCATCGTTGCTTTCACTGCTCACTTTCATACAGGAAAAGCATTTGAATGGAATTAGTCCAGAGCCTGCTCTCTGCTGCACAGCAACACAGTCAGCACAGAATGAACAGTGGCATCTGCTCCCACAGCAGAAGATCCAGCAGGGAAAGCTAGTGCTGGGCCTCTTCAGCACACAGGCTGCTTTGCAACGGTGTCACCATCATTGCAGTCTCTCCTCGGTTTCATACCTAAAAGTCCATTTGAATCCAAATTCTCAGCTGGTCGCTTTCAGCTGCCCAGCCGCCCAGTGAGTACAGCACGAACGTTTGGCCTCTGCTCCCACAGCAGAAGAGCCAGGAGGGAAAGCTGGTGTTGGACCTGTTCAGCACACAGTCACTTTTACATCGGTGCATCCATCGTTGCTTTCACTGCTCCCTTTCATACAGGAAAAGCATTTGAATGGAATCAGTTCAGAGCCTGCTCTCTGCTGGCAGGAACACAGTCAGCACAGAAAGAGCAGTGGCATCTGCTCCCACAGCAGAAGAACCAGCAGGGAAAGCTAGTGCTGGGCCTCTTCAGCACACAGGCTGCTTTGCAACGGTGTCACCATCATTGCAGTCTCTCCTCGGTTTCATACCTAAAACTCCATTTGAATCCAAATTCTCAGCTGGTCGCTCTCAGCTGCAGGCAGCACAGTGCGTACAGCACGAACGTTTGGCCTCTGCTCCCGCAGCAGAAGAGCCAGGAGGGAAAGCTGGTGTTGGACCTGTTCAGCACACAATCACCTTTACATTGGTGCATCCATCGTTGCTTTCACTGCTCCCTTTCATACAGGAAAAGCATTTGAATGGAATCAGTTCAGAGCCTGCTCTCTGCTGGCAGGAACACAGTCAGCACAGAAAGTAGAGTGGCATCTGC
>NW_026913029.1:0-16043 GCF_034315485.1 Pezoporus occidentalis
AAAAACACGCATTAACTTATGCACGAATTTCCATTTTGGGGCAAAAAAGCCTTATAGGGTGAAAATACTATAAATATATTAATTATGTATTAAAAAATAAAGTAAAAATAAGCTGAAAAAGGGTGGGATAAAACATCCCGTCCTAAAGCTATTATTCGTATTAGGTACTGATGATATAATTTTGTAATTGAGAATTAGAGTTAAATTATGGTAAATTCGCTAGTTTTTAAGGTTTTTTATTAGGTTTTTGAAGATAAAAAAGTGGTTCTAAGCTAGTGATACCAATAGTTTGAGAGGTTTTGAAAATACTTTTACTTTTACTTTAGTGATTTCGCAAAAAAAACATTTAGCGAAGTTGTTGAGTAATTATATATTATATACTTTATTTTTTATGTATTATTTTTATAAAACGCCTTGAAATATTCGTGTTACCCCTTTGGAAAAACATGGAAACCAACTAATCATTTAACCACCCACAGATAAAATTCACTTTTGGACAATTAATCCATGAGTTAGAAGGTACTAATTGTACTAACTGATGTGACTTCCCAAAATGGGATTTTAATTCGGAAATTATTTCCGTTTTAATTAGGTTTTGCATTTCTTAGGTTTGCGAATAACATAAACTTTACATAGTAGCCATGATTTGTTAATATTTCCTTTATAAAGAGGGGGATATAAACCATGTGTTACAAAATAAGCTTAAAGAATATAAAATCTTATAGAAAGCTAAAAGGATATAGTCAATTAAGATTAGCTGAAAAAGTAGGAACAAGTGTTTCTACTATATCAAGATTAGAGAATGATAGAAAGAAAGCTCCAAGACTTGATATGATAGAACAAATAGGAAATGTATTAGATGTTAGCCCTTTTGATTTAATGACGCTGCACAAATAAAACTATATTATAAGGGTATCCAGTTTGGGTACTCTTTTTATTATGAAAGGAGATATATTATGACAAATTTAGAAAGATTAAAACTAGAACTTAGTAATAAGAAATATTATAAAGATAGTGAATACTCAGTATTTTTAGAGGAAAACAATTTAAAGGCTACTGATAACTATGTTAAAGCTGACAATGAGATTAACTTATTAAAAACAGTAGTATCAGTATTAGAAACTTTAGCTAATGATACTGACATTATGAGAAAGATAGATAATAAAGATATTATGAGTATAGATCAAGCTTATAAGTTCTTAGAAAAGAGAATTTATAGGGTAAATACAAAGATAATTGAGTTACAAGAAATAAAAGATGGTACTAATTTAAATATTAGACCTATATTTTTTAGTTAAGAGGTGGTACAATGGATATGTTAAGTAAAGCGATAGAAATGAATGGTACAAAAGCCATAATTACTAATACTAATGCAAGTGTAGTAATTAAGCCAATAAAAGATAGTTATAAAGATGGAGTAAACTTTAATTATCTATTTACCTATTCCCCTATCCAAAATGGAAATATAGTTAATATAGATAATGTTAATTATATTGTATTAGAGAAAGAGGAAAACCTAGTAAATACTTATAATAAGGCTACAATTACAAAGGCTCAAATAGTTATATATAAAGAACAAAAAATATTTGGATATATTAGAGCTTTAAAAGATGTGGTTGATAATAATAGATATTTCAATGTATTAGCTGATGAACTTGAATTAACTATACCTTATATGGAACTTATTTCAGTAGGAGATACCGTTTCCTATAATAAAAAGAATTTCAACGTTCAATCAATAGATGATACTAAGGAAGGATTATTAGTTCTAATTCTAAAATATAGTACAAACGTTGGTAGTGATGGTTATAATAATCAACAAAAGCCAATAGAACCTAATCCAAAGGAAGAGAAACCAAGTTCAACTACTACTGAAGAACATAAGGGTACTGAAGAACATAAAGAAGAAGAGAAACCAAAAGAAGTACCAGTAGTTAAACCTGAAGAACATAAGGAAGAACCACCAAAAGAAGAAGAAAACGTAGAGCCTTCTATGGATTTAAATGTTAGTAAATTACATGGTGGAGAAAGTATTAATATTAAAGTTCAACCAAAATCAGCCGAATTAAAAGTAATTGGTGAAAACATAATTACTGAAAAGGTTGAAGATGGATTATATAAGTTGACAGCTCAAGTAACTAAGAAACCTAATGTAGTTAAAGTATCTTTAATGTATAAGGATAAGGAAATAGTTAAGAAGGGAATTCTAATTTATTAGAAAATTGTTGATAAAATAAGTATATGAATGTTATAATGTAATAGATTTATACAAGTTTTGTCAAATAAACCTGTTAAAAGTAAAAAAAAATAAGAGCTACTGCGAATAACTCTTATTTCATAATGTTTTAACACTTGCGATACAATTCAAGTATCACAAAACCACTATCTGTATTATCTCAGATATTTGTATGTATTGCAAGTGTTTTACCTAAATTATTTTAAATTTTTTAGGTTAAGTTGTTAGGCACTATGCAACTATAAATAATATAGTAAGTGAGTTGAGCTAATGCAGAAAGTCAACAGTATATTATACTAGCTATATGTTACCCTTATTTGTATAGCTGGAACAATGGTTATAATATACGCTTAGGTGTGTGTCTACCAATATCCATAAAACAAAAGGCACGGTGGTAGTTTGGCACTCTAAAGAGTGGGGAAACTGTATCAGATGTTATAGGACAAGCTTTATAACGCTAGATGATACTTAACTAATAAGGGCAACTGAAACGACAGCGAAAAAGAGGATTTATAGTTGAGAGTTCCTTATGCACTTCATAATTTTTTTATGTTGTGTATAGGGAATAACTCTGCCCTCACTCAAGCTCCCCTAAGGATTTATAAGCCTTTGGCACTTAAAAGTCAAGTGTAAAATAAAACGCTAAATAAGAGCTTAATTTCAAGTGAGTTGATAAATTATTCAAGAACACTCTCAGATTTAAAATATAGCTTAAAATTCTACCAAAGAATGAGGGTTGAGAGGGTATAGAGGAATATGGAAGTTTAGAAAATATAATAATTGTAGATATGAAAAGAGGTCAGTTGAAATATACTGACCTTTTATTTATTATCAGGAACATATCTTAAAATACCTTCTATAGGGCATTGAAAGTATTGGCATAGAAGATTAAGATGTTCCTTTGTAATTTGGGTGGTGGTATTGTTATAGTATCTATTAATACTATTCTTACCTATTCCAGTAGCCTTTGACAATTCAGTTTGATTTATACGGTGATCTGCCATTCGATAATGTAATAAAAATTCTATCATGTGTAATCACTCTCCTTATATATATAGTATATCAATATTCGGTAAAAAAATCTATAAAAAAGTAAAAAATTTTGAAAAAAGGTATTGACACTACCGTTTAACGGTATTATAATTAAAATATACCAATTAAGGAAATCAAATAAATCAAAGAATCAAAGGGGATATGTAAAATGTGTAAAGTAATTAATTTTGAACAAGCGAAAGAAAGACTAATGGCTAGAAAGTATGAAGAAGAACAAGAAAGACTAGCTTATGAGGAATTTAAAAATCAACCAGGTCTTTTTGGAATGGAAGAATACATGATTGAATACGCTTGGAACTTAAAAAAGAAAAATAAATAAAAAATAAATTGAAAATATGACAATAGGCTAGAATTTTCTAGTCTTTTAGTCGTTTATATAAGATATAAGGAGGAATTTTTATGAAAACCAAAGTAATATTTAGTAAAAGAATAGCTTTAGAACTTATTTCAAAAGGATATAACTTATTATATACCGAACCTAATAGAGCTAAGAAATGGCTTACAGTTTTTATTTTTGAAGAAACTGACGAGTTATTACAAGAATTAACTAATCTAACAAAATAATTTACTTAATAATCAAAATAATCAAAGAATCAAAGGAGTAATGTGTAATGGAAAGAGAAAAATTAACAAAAGGATTAAAAATTTTACAATTAGAGGGAAAAGACATACTAACAAAGGGTATTAAAACTCATGCAGACATCAAATCAAAGAATAAGACTTATACTTTAAATACTAAGTTATTCAAGGCTAATTTAGACTACAGTTTAGATGTTTTAAAGCTTAATGAAGTTGTTGAGAAGTCAAGAATTATCGAAAAAGACGGTAAATTATATACTACTTCAATAATAAGTGTAACATTTAATTATTCAATGAATGAGTTAACAAATGATGATGATGATAGAATAGAAAGCTTAAAGAAAGCCTTAGAATTAATAGAAAATAGTGATATGAGTACCAAAGATAAAAATAAACAAATTAAAGATATTGAAAATTTAATGAGAATAGCTAATAGAAAACAATTAACAACAAAAGACATAAGAGAAAGATTATATAAGGACGGTTTTTACATTAAAGTTAAAGGTGAAGTTAAACATTATGTAAGATATAAAAGGTCAAGTGGAAGTGCAAGGGTAGGTAAATGCCTATTTATAGAGGAAAAATATTATAATGAAATGATGAAATGGTCATTAATGGGTATTGATCCTGTTAAACATGGACATCAATTACCTTCACTTGAAGCTTATATATCTCTAACAACATCAAGTATTATAGATACCTTCAAAATCGAGCCTAAGAACATCTTATTAATAGAGGATAGTGAAAGTACCTTCAAAGATAAAGTCATGGCTACAGAGCTTATAGAGGGCAAATTAAGTACATCTGAGAAGGACATCAGTATAACTAATAAAATATGGGACGGACAATCTTTAATAGATATATCTTTGTTAGGAGATTACAGTAAAAAAGGAGCTGTTCAAGTTAGAAATAGATTTTTCAAGGGTATGTGTTTTAATTCTAATATACAAAAATTCTTTGCAGACAATAATATTACAGAAATATCTCAACTAAAAGGAAAGACTATAGCTACAGATATTAAGGATATTAAATTTATTACTACACCTTCAAGTGTTAAATACCTAAAATTCGGTACATTTGAAGAATGGATAAGCCTACTTGATGAAGAATGGGGCATATGTAAATATGAGAAGAAAACAAAATTCTTTGGTGGTGATTTAGTTCAAACTCACTATCAGCTATTAAATACAGTAAACTTAAATAGAAAAGAAACTGAGGAACTATTAGAGCCTACTATTCAATACATTGATTTACTAAAGAATGATATTAAAGTATTTAAGAAACATATAAAATGTAACTACAATATATTAGAGAAAGATTATTCAGAAGAAGATGTAGAATTAAAAATGACTAATAGTTTTATATATCACTTAATAACTTTAAATGAAAAATTCGCACAAACAAGTACATTTAAAGATTTTAAATATAAAGTATTGGATAGTGCAAAGAAAAATTTACAAAAAGGACATATGTTGATTAATGGAAATTATTCAGTTTGTTGTTCAAATGCAATAGAAATGTTAAAAGCTAGTATAGGTAAATGGGACGGAAAATCAGTATTAAAACAAGAAAATATCTACTGTAATAGATGGGAAGATGGAGTAGATTTATTAGGTTGCAGAAGTCCTCATGTTACAATGGGCAACTTGTTAATAGCTACAAATCAAGTAGTTGAGGATATTGACACTTATATGAATAGTACAAGGGAAATAGTTCATGTAACTTCAATAGAATCAAATATATTAGAGAGAATGAGTTCTATGGATTTCGATGGCGATCAATTTATATTAACTGATAATAAAATTCTAGTAAATGCAGTAAAAAAACATTATGACGATTTCTTAGTACCTACTAATACAGTTTCAAATTTAAATAAAACTGAATACAAATGGGACAGTTCATCAAAAGTTAATTTAGATTATGATACAAGCGTAAATAAAATAGGTGAAATAATAAATCTATCAGCTTACTTAAATGCAGAATATTGGAAGAGATACAATAATAATGAGAGTAAAGAAAGTTTAAAAGACTTATACGCCTTAATATGTCAATTAGATGTATTATCATGTATAGAGATAGATAAAGCTAAGAAACCTTCACCAGTAAATGTTATTAGAGAGTTAAATAGTGCAAGAAATAGTAAATATCTACAAGGTACAAAACCACAGTTCTTCTCAAAGATAGATGAATTCAAGGGGAATAAGGATAAATTAAATAAATATCTTACTGAAAGAATAAATTTATTAAAAAATACTAAGAGCTATAAAAAGAAAAAACTTAATAATGAAGAACTAAAGAAAAGAATAGCTGATGTGCAATTAAAAATCGATAATATCGAAAATAAATACAATAACTATAATATAACAATAGATTACTTCATTGATATAGTAAACAATATTAAAGAAGGTAAACATACTAAGACTGGTAAATCATTCTTATCAATATTATTTGATAATAAAGAAGTTAATAAATTAAAGACTGGTAAAGCTAATCAAAGACATATAGATAAATTCATGGATTGTATATCAAATTATAAGAAAATGAACTCAAAAATATGGTCAGATAATAGCTTAAATAATTCTGATAGATACGTAAAATCAAATGAAATAAAAGATGATTTAATAAAAGAATTATCTAAAATCAAAATGAAAAAAGAAACTATAATAACAATATTAAAAAGACTAGATAAGGATTTAAGAGAAAATAAAAAAGGTACTATATATACAAAATCAAGAAGAACAATTCTGACAGCCTTATACAACGTATATAAGCTTGAATTTTTAAGTATGATAAATATACTATCAACTAAAGAAGAGTACCTTAAAAGAAGTCCTGACGGTGAATATGAGCTATTTGGAATAAGGTTTACTAAGAAGAATTAGGGGTGAATATAATTTCACCCTTTTTTTGTAGTTTTTATTTTTTCAATCATATGTTTTTTGATAGGTTTTCCACATAAAAAAATTATCTTTAAATTTTCTATATGGGTAGAACGTAATAACAACCTTTTAATATAACATTAATAGGTGATTATGTCAATAGGCTTTTAGTCGACATATTCAAAAAAAGTCTAATCTACTTACTTTTAATATTTTACTTTTTGTCATTTTTTTTATTACGCATAGTGATAAAAGAAGAATTATTATATCATTAAAATAGTAAGTTTGGTGGCGTTTGTAGGGAGTGCAAATCTCTCCGTCCTCAATTAAATGTAAACGCCATATTATTATTTATTTCATATTAAAATTTATGAACTCCATTCATGGATAAGGGTGGATTAATTTCCACTCTTTTTTTAAGGAAAAATTTAACATTTATATAAAAAAATACTAGGGTTTACGGGATAAAACTTATACAAGGGTTATTTTGTAAAAACTAAAGAAAGGAAGAAAAAACAATGTTAGAAGAATTAAATTTATCAGAAGAACAATTAGAAGGAGTACAAAAATACTTACAATCCGAAGGAGATAAAATCAGAGGTAAATACTCAAAACAAATAAAAGAGCTTGAGAGTAAATTACCACCAACAAAAACAGAAGAAGAATTAGCTTTTGAAAAAAGAGTAGCTGAACTTGAAACTAGAGAAAAAGAATTAGCTAAAAAAGAAAGATTAACTACTGCAAAATCAGTATTAACAAGTAAGGGTTTAGATTCACAACTTACAGATTATTTAAATTTTGAAGGTGTTGAAGATTTAGAAACTTATGTAGATAATATTGCAAAAGTAGTAGGTAAACAAGCTAAGAGCTATATTCCGAAGGGACACGAAAAAGCTGATGGAAATATAACTAAAGAACAATTTAATAAAATGTCATATACAGAAAGATGTAATTTATATGACACTAATCAAAAATTATACGAGATATTAAGTAAGTAATTAGCTTACTTTATTATAAAAAAATATAAATAGAAAGAAGGAATTAATAATATGGGAAGTTTAATAAAACCAGAGATATACGCAAAGATAGTTGAAGAAAAAATGAAAGGTAAGATGATTCTTACTAATTGGGCAGATCAAGTTGGAGTATTAACAGGCTCAGTTGGTGAAACTGTTATTTTCCCTAAGTGGAATACAATAGGAAAAGCTACAGAATTAGTTAAGGGTAAAGATATACCTTTAGAAGAATTAACTCAAGATGATAGTTGTAAGGCTACAATAAAACAATTTTGTGCCCCAGGTGTTCTCGTTTTTGATATTGATAATTTAACAGCTTTAGGCGATAGTATTGATGAGGCAGCTAGACAACAAGGTGTGGCACTTGCAAGAGCTAAGGATAGTTGTTTAATGGACGAGTGTCTAACTTCTAAATTAAAAGTTAAAACTGCATCTAAAACTGAAATAACATCAGAAGAATTAAGTAAGGGACTACAAATGTATGGAGATGAACAGGATGTAACCGATTTCCACGGTATATTAGTAAATAGCTTAGTAGCTAGTTCATTCTATAAAATGCCTGAATTCGTTAAAGCTGATTACACATTCAACGGAGTTAATGGAAATGGTGTAGTACATAACAACATTATAGGTACATTTAGAGGAATACCAGTAGTAATGTCAGATTTTAACACTTATAAAGATGGTGAATGTGTAACTGTTATAGTTAAGAAACATTCATTAGGTAAAATGCCAAAAAGAGGTGTTTTATGTGAAGTTCAAAGATTAGCTGGTAAGAAAGCTACTGCCGTTTATTCAGATGAGATAGGGGCGTTAAAAATGATTAACAATGAAGGTGTAGTTGTATTAAGAAACACTATAGCTTAGTAAATTAGGAGAGGGAAGAAAATCTCTCTCCTTTTTTCAAAAATGCAAAAGGTAATAGTAGAAAGGAAGATGAAAAATGAGAAAATCAGAAAGATTAAGATATTTAAGAATAATATATAACCTATCTCAACAAACAATTGCAAAAGAGTTAGGAGTTACAAGAAATTATTTATCTCAATTAGAGAATGAAAAATTAGTTATGAGTGAAGAAAAATTTAATGAAATAGTTGATTGCATATATAAAATAGGTGAAGAAAAAAGAAAAGAAGATATAAAACAAATAATTGATGAGAACTAATTTAAAATAGCTAAGAAAGGAAGTGAAACTATGTTTGGTTTATGATTATTCTCTTTTTATTTCCGTATAAAGAGAGAAAAGAATTATGAAATTTATAAAAATGTTAGAAAAAGATTATGATATTAATAAAAAAATAGAGAGAAAGAGTTGATATTTTATGAAAAAAATAAATAGATATAACAACACGAGAGAAATAATAATAGACAGAAACATGACATTAGATGATAGAAAGTTTAAAAGGGAAATTCCCAAGTTGGGTAAAAGGTATAGAAAAAAATCCATTAATTTTGAGTGATGATATAGATAGTTTAATGAGCTATATATTTTTACGAGATCGTTTTAACTGTAAGGTTAGATATTATTATGATGTTAACGGAGAGAGTTGGACACATAGATTATATAAACAAAAAGGTTATGACTATGGATTTGATAGTAAGAAAGCTATTGCAGTAGATTTAGCTTTAGAAGGATATAGATGTTGGGACAATCATGTAATTAAAGTCAGAGATACAGATAATACAAATAAATTAAGTGCAAATCTTAATGTGATAGATAATATTTATTTAGATAATTACACTAATAAATGGTGTGTTAGTACATATATAACAATTTTAAGCTATTATAATATAGATATTTCAAAATGGACACGTGTCCAATTAGCTATATTATGTTCAATAGATGGAGTATATTATCCATTTATAGGTACAAAACGATTTAAGTCTATTGCAACGAAACATTTAAAAGACTTAGGCTATGAGTTTTTGGTGGATTTTATAGAAAATAATATGAAATACATAGAAGAAATAAAGGATAAATTAAATTTAGATGAAAAAATAAAAATTCAAGATGGCAAATTAACTACAAATATTAAGTTAAAAGAACTATCAGAAATATTTAAAACTGATATAAGTTTACCCACTTGTACCTTTCAGCTTAGAAGTACACTAACTAAAAGGTTTACTGATGTAAAATCTAAAGAAAATGTAGAGAAATACTTAATAGGTGATAAAAAACTTAGAAATTTTGTATTAGTAAATAAGAAAAAGATAATTTTTAGCTATTAAAATAAAATTTTTTTAAAAAAATAGTGGACAAGTGTCCCATATGGTGTTATACTAAAATAGACAAGTGTCCAATATATAAAAAAGAAGGGTGATAATAATGGCTAAAAAAATAACTAAAAAAGAATTGGCTAAAGAATTAGATATGAACTATAAAACTTATATGAGAAGAGAAAAAACTAAAAAACATGGAGCGTATATACAGTCAGTTTCTCCAGTTTTATATGATTTAATTACTAATAATTATCATCTAGGTTTAAGAGCTAAAGATATTGAAACTCTAGGTAAATTAAAAGTAGATGAATTAAAGGAAATTGAAAAAGTAGTATCAAATATTGAAGATGTAAAAAATAAAATAACTGCATTGAAAGATATATTAAAATATAATCAGAAAACAAGAGTAAGTGTAGATGTTGATAACGTTACTCTAAGTAAATTAGATGATTTATGTAAGAGATTAGGAATTACAAGAACTAAGCTTATTAATAATTTATTGATGGTTATTACTTATGAAGATATGAGTAAACACTTAGATGAAGTTCGAAAAATAGAAATATTTACAAGTAGTTTAAAAAAAGATTTATAATGCAATAGGGGGAATTTGAAATGTACGTAGTAAAAACTCTTCGTCAACTTAATTGGTTGTGTAATCATGGATTTGAATGTAAAAAGGTAGAAAAAAGCTTAAAAGATTCTGAAAGAGTAGTATTTGCATTTGAGAAAACAGATGAATTAATGAAATGTATGAGAGAATATTTTAGACAAGCTGAAAATAGATAATAATTTACAAAAGGGTATGGACTAGATTCATATCCTTATTTACACATAGAAGAAAAGGAGCGTAAAAAAGAATGGAAGAAAGAATAGAAGAAGGATTTGTTATCATACCAAATGAAATGATATTACCAAATGAAGAAGGTAAAACGTTAGTAAAAAATATTAATGAAAAGGTGTTACCGATATGGATATATCTTAAACAACATGAATGTAGGGGTAAATGTTACTTTGGATTAGATGATATGGTAGAAGGTTGTGGGGGTAAACCTGATTCACACACAGGGAAAATTAACGATAAATTCAAAGATATATTAATAAAAATGGTTAATGAAAAAATCATATTAAATCCTAACATAGATTTTTCAAATAAAAAGAAATTTATATCTACTGCATTTGTAAAATGTGAACTTATGAATGTTAAAGATAAGTTTTTTACTGTAGAAGATTATCAATATAGGTGGATAATGGAATATAAAGGTAAAGAAAAAAAGATAAATTTATTGAAATTGTTTTGTGTATTAAAGGCTAGAATGCACAGAAGAAGTGCAACCGAGGATATAAACGATGGATTATATGAAACTTGTTTTCCTAGTTATAAGAAACTATCAGAAGATACAAAGATTAGTGAGAGTACAATAAAGAAATACTTAGATACTTTAGTAAATTTAAATTTAATCAGATATGATAATCTAGGAACAATATATAATCCAATAACAGGAGAAACTAAAGAATGTAGTAATACATATGCAATATATAAACAAGGTTGGGAAGAAGAAATAAATGGATCAATGAGATTATACAAAAAGAAACTAAAAGAACAAGGACTAATAATAAAAAAGAAAACAGAACAACAAAAAGTAGCGTAAGCCTAAAACAAAAAGAAAGAAAAAATCTAATCCGAATAGCGTAAGCGTTAAGTTCGGTTAGATAGAATACTTAGTGTTCTTATTATATATATTAGTGTTCTTATTACACCTCCACGGAGTACATCTGAAATGTACCTTAGATATTAAAAAGTATAAAACTGGGGTACATCTGAAATGTACCTTAGATATTTGAATATGAATTAGAGATATAACAAGGGTATCGAGAGGTACGGTTAAGTATCATTTTGGGTACGGTTGTTATATCTTTTTTTTATGCAGAAAGGAGAAATATTAGAATGGCAGATAAACCAAAGAATTTAAATAAAGAAATTGAAGATATATTAGATAATAAAAAATTAAGACATTTTGTTAGATGGTATTGTGATGGAGCTGATCCTAAAAAATATAAAAATATACAAAGTTATTGTAATAATGTAGATATGAATTTTGCATTGGACACTTATTTAGAGAGAGAAGATGTAAAGAAAGCTATTTCAATAACTGTTAAAAGTCAAGCTGAGTTAAACTTAGTTAAAGTCTATAATGCCATGTTAAAAAAGGCACTTGAGGGTGATGTTAATAGTGCCAATTGGTTAGTGAAATTTTCAGACAGTAAATTCTTTAAAGGTAAGAAGAGTGTTATTGATGAATTAGTAGGGAGGTTTGATATGAGTGAGTAATTTAACTACTACAGAAGAAAAATTCTTAAAAGTTTGGAATAATCCTTACTTATTTGTTAAAAACCTTATGCAGATAAATGATAAAATGGGTAAAAAAGTACCTTTTAAATGGAATAAAATGCAGAAAGATTTTGTAGAGAATATGGATAACTATAATATTATCCTAAAGGCTAGACAAGGGGGCATGAGCGTTTGTATTTGTTCTGTAGCTATTTATTATGCAATAACAGAGCCTGAGTGTGTATGTATGTTATTAAGCCATAATGATGATAGTACAAGAGCCATATTCAATAAATTAAAGGCTATATATAACAGTATTCCAGAGCCTATAAGATTACCTTTAATAAGGAACAATAGGGCAGAATTACAATTATCAAATGGTTCAATAATATCATGTAGTACACTAGGTAGAGTAGATAAAGGGCGTGGGGGTACTGCAAAATTAATTCATATTTCCGAATTTGCCTTTGTAGATTCTGAAATAGCTACTAAACAATTATTATCACTAGAACAAAGTTTAAGACCAAATGGGAACTTAATCATAGAAACTACTGCAAATGGACTTAATTTCTTTCATAATCATTATCAAAAATCAAAGAAAGGTGAGAACGCTTATAAATCATTTTTCTATAACTATTTAGATACGAGTTGTATGTTTACAGAACAATATAAACAGTATAAGAAGATATTCAAGAATAGAAATGGTCATGACTTTGGAATGGACGATTTAACAGAGGAAGAATTACAATTATTAAATGACTATAAAGACAAGGGAATGACTTTAGATATACTTTGTTGGAGAAGGTTAAAAATAGCTAACTCTAGTGAGGATAAATTTAATCAAGAATTCCCATTAACTGATGAAATGGCGTTTATAACATCAGGAGCTAGTATATTTGATAATAAGAGAATTACAGATGTTTTAAGAGCCTTACAATTAAAGAAAAATAAATACATAAATAAGAAAGATATAGATGATTTACCAACGGAACTAAGTAAGTTTTATGGTAAGTCTTTTTTTATGTACCAAAAGCCCGTGGCTGGAAAGAAATATTATATTGGTGTAGATACATCAGAAGGTGTTGGAAAAGATAGTTCTACTTGTGTTGTATTGGATAAGGAAGGGCAAGAAATAGCCATGTTTAAGAATAATAAAATAAAACCTTATCAGTTCGCAGAGTTTGTAAATGAGCTAGGAAGATATTTTAATAAGGCTTATTTAGTAGTAGAAAAGGCATCAGGTGGACATAGTGTCATTATGAGGTTAAGGACGGAACATAAGTATATGAATATGAGTAAATACAAGACATACGATCAATTTAATAGGACTGTAATACAAGTTGGTTTTGATACTAACGCTAAAACTAAAGGTATTATTATCAATGATTTAAGAGAAATGTTCGATAGAGGGGCATTACTTATTAATTCTGAGGAAATACTGGAAGAGATGAAAGTCTTTGAAATAAAAGATAATGGAAGTATGGGAGCTATGTCAGGCTATCATGATGACCTTGTTATGGCAACTGCACTAGCTTTAAGTGGTGTCAAAGAAGGTAAATGGTATAAATGGTAGGTTAACAGAGTGACATTAAATACCTTAGTTAACGGGCAGAGGATATTTCCCGTTGATTTTTAACGGGGGATGGAATTCGCTCGTTAAAATGGATTAGTCAAAATAGGAAGGCAGAGAAAAATGCCGTCCACGACTGTACTAGAATTTTAGTAAGTTGATTTATAAATTTCAGATGTCAAAACTACCAAAACGGTACTTTAGAAAGGAGATAACATATGTTTAATATTTTTAATAGAAAGAAGGAATGTAAAATGGAAAAAATAGATTTATACGTACAAAATGTTTATAGAAATAATCCTTTATGGTTTACTGAGGAAGTAGAAAAGCCTAGTAATTCAACAAGAATAGCGAGGGTATGGGGTTTAAAGGAATATTTAAGTGGTAGACATAAAGTATTAGGTAGACAAGATATAAAGTATCAGGAGAAAGAATATAAGGTTAAAAAGCTAATATTAAATAATGCAAAGAGTATATTAAACTTTCATGCAACATATTTAACTGGTAAGCCTATTAGTTTAACTGGTGAAGAAGATGTAGTAAGAGAGATCGAGAGTGTATATAAGTTCGGTGGATTTAATGAAACTGACTTTAAATTAACATCTAACGTATGTAAATATGGTGATGGATTTGAGTACATATATAGAGATAATGGAATAATTAAGAGTAAGATTATTAGTTCTGAGGACAGCTATCCAGTATTTAATGACGCAGGGGATTATATTGCATTTATAGAACATTGGACTAATACAGACAGTATTTCATATTGGAATGTTTACTATGAGGATAGAGTAGAAGAATGGACTAATGAAGGTTCAGAAATACATAAGATAGATGAATATGTAAATGAAAGTGGATTACCAGTACATTATTATTTCTCTAGTGATGAGGATAGTAGATATGGTGAGAGCTTATTAAATGATATAGTACCGATTTTAGATGAGTTAGAGGACTTATTATCTAAGATGGGAGATAGTATATATACATTAAGCTTAAATCCTTTATTATTAACTACTGGACAAGCTATAGAAGGTACTGTAAATAAAGATGGTGTAGGTTATAATGTAGCCTTAGAAGTAGGTTCTAATATGCAATACGTATCAGCTAATATGGACTACAGTACAATTAAACTATATTTAGATACATTACAAAATAACTTAAATATGTGTGCATATATGCCTAGTATATTAGGTGGTAATGGGAATATAGCTAATGTTAGTGAAGTATCATTAAAGCTTTTATATCAATTAGCTGATGTATATGCCATGATAACAGAGAAAGCTATGATGAAAGGTTATAGAGATAGATTTAGAATAATTAAGAAGATGTTAGACATAGAGCCTAGTGAGTACATTGGTGTTACATTCAACTATGCAAGACCTCAAAACGCTAGTGAGTTATTGGAGAATATCAAGAAACAATTCGATATGGGAGCTATATCTAAGAGAAGTATAATAGAAAAATCTCCGATTACAGTTGATGTGGATATGGAGTTAGATAGGATAGAAAAAGAAGGGACTAAAATTGAAGATAAGGTAGAGTAACTGGGTTTGTGGCAGAAACTTAGTGGGTGGTAAATGGTATTAGGTACTACTTATAAATAGTGGAATATATAGGGGTTATGTGGGTGTAGCTACACTATATATAGTGTGTAAGTTATGGGTGTGAATAGTTGGGTAATAATGATTGATGTTTGATGGTATTAATTAGCTAAAAAAACACGCATTAACTTATGCACGAATTTCCATTTTGGGGCAAAAAAGCCTTATAGGGTGAAAATACTATAAATATATTAATTATGTATTAAAAAATAAAGTAAAAATAAGCTGAAAAAGGGTGGGATAAAACATCCCGTCCTAAAGCTATTATTCGTATTAGGTACTGATGATATAATTTTGTAATTGAGAATTAGAGTTAAATTATGGTAAATTCGCTAGTTTTTAAGGTTTTTTATTAGGTTTTTGAAGATAAAAAAGTGGTTCTAAGCTAGTGATACCAATAGTTTGAGAGGTTTTGAAAATACTTTTACTTTTACTTTAGTGATTTCGCAAAAAAAACATTTAGCGAAGTTGTTGAGTAATTATATATTATATACTTTATTTTTTATGTATTATTTTTATAAAACGCCTTGAAATATTCGTGTTACCCCTTTGGAAAAACA
>NW_026913030.1:0-24140 GCF_034315485.1 Pezoporus occidentalis
CTGAAGAGCCCAGCACTAGCTTTCCCTGCTGGTTCTTCTGCTGTGGGAGCAGATGCCACTGTTCATTCTGTGCTGACTGTGTTGCTGCCAGCAGAGAGCAGGCTCTGAACTGATTCCATTCAAATGCTTTTCCTGTTTGAAAGGGAGCAGTGAAAGCAACGATGGATGCACCAATGTAAAGGTGATTGTGTGCTGAACAGGTCCAGCACAAGCTTTCAATCCTGGCTCTTCTGCTGTGGCAGCAGAAGCCAAACGTTCCTGCTGTACTCACTGTGCTGCTGGGCAGCTGAAAGCGACCAGCTGAGAATTTGGATTCAAATGGACTTTTAGGTATGAAACCGAGGAGAGACTGCAATGATGGTGACACCGTTGCAAAGCAGCCTGTGTGCTGAAGAGGCCCAGCACTAGCTTTCCCTGCTGGTTCTTCTGCTGTGGGAGCAGATGCCACTGTTCATTCTGTGCTGACTGTGTTGCTGCCAGCAGAGAGCAGGCTCTGAACTGATTCCTTTCAAATGCTTTTCCTGTATGAAAGGGAGCAGTGAAAGCAACGATGGATGCACCAATGTAAAGGTGATTGTGTGCTGAACAGGTCCAGCACAAGCTTTCAATCCTGGCTCTTCTGCTGTGGGAGCAGAGGCCAAACGTTCGTGCTGTACTCACTGTGCTGCCTGCAGCTGAGAGAGACCAGCTGAGAATTTGGATTCAAATGGACTTTTAGGTATGAAACCGAGGAGAGACTGCAATGATGGTGACACCGTTGCAAAGCAGCCTGTGTGCTGAAGAGGCCCAGCACTAGCTTTCCCTGCTGGTTCTTCTGCTGTGGGAGCAGATGCCACTGTTCATTCTGTGCTGACTGTGTTGCTGCCAGCAGAGAGCAGGCTCTGAACTGATTCCATTCAAATGCTTTTCCTGTATGAAAGGGAGCAGTGAAAGCAACGATGGATGCACCAATGTAAAGGTGATTGTGTGCTGAACAGGTCCAGCACAAGCTTTCAATCCTGGCTCTTCTGCTGTGGGAGCAGAAGCCAAACGTTCGTGCTGTACTCACTGTGCTGCCTGCAGCTGAGAGCGACCAGCTGAGAATTTGGATTCAAATGGACTTTTAGGTATGAAACCGAGGAGAGACTGCAATGATGGTGACACCGTTGCAAAGCAGCCTGTGTGCTGAAGAGGCCCAGCACTAGCTTTCCCTGCTGGTTCTTCTGCTGTGGGAGCAGATGCCACTGTTCATTCTGTGCTGACTGTGTTGCTGCCAGCAGAGAGCAGGCTCTGAACTGATTCCTTTCAAATGCTTTTCCTGTATGAAAGGGAGCAGTGAAAGCAACGATGGATGCACCAATGTAAAGGTGATTGTGTGCTGAACAGGTCCAGCACAAGCTTTCAATCCTGGCTCTTCTGCTGTGGGAGCAGAAGCCAAACGTTCGTGCTGTACTCACTGTGCTGCCTGCAGCTGAGAGAGACCAGCTGAGAATTTGGATTCAAATGGACTTTTAGGTATGAAACCGAGGAGAGACTGCAATGATGGTGACACCGTTGCAAAGCAGCCTGTGTGCTGAAGAGGCCCAGCACTAGCTTTCCCTGCTGGTTCTTCTGCTGTGGGAGCAGATGCCACTGTTCATTCTGTGCTGACTGTGTTGCTGCCAGCAGAGAGCAGGCTCTGAACTGATTCCATTCAAATGCTTTTCCTGTATGAAAGGGAGCAGTGAAAGCAACGATGGATGCACCAATGTAAAGGTGATTGTGTGCTGAACAGGTCCAGCACAAGCTTTCAATCCTGGCTCTTCTGCTGTGGGAGCAGAAGCCAAACGTTCGTGCTGTACTCACTGTGCTGCCTGCAGCTGAGAGAGACCAGCTGAGAATTTGGATTCAAATGGACTTTTAGGTATGAAACCGAGGAGAGACTGCAATGATGGTGACACCGTTGCAAAGCAGCCTGTGTGCTGAAGAGGCCCAGCACTAGCTTTCCCTGCTGGTTCTTCTGCTGTGGGAGCAGATGCCACTGTTCATTCTGTGCTGACTGTGTTGCTGCCAGCAGAGAGCAGGCTCTGAACTGATTCCATTCAAATGCTTTTCCTGTATGAAAGGGAGCAGTGAAAGCAACGATGGATGCACCAATGTAAAGGTGATTGTGTGCTGAACAGGTCCAGCACAAGCTTTCAATCCTGGCTCTTCTGCTGTGGGAGCAGAAGCCAAACGTTCGTGCTGTACTCACTGTGCTGCCTGGGCAGCTGAGAGCGACCAGCTGAGAATTTGGATTCAAATGGACTTTTAGGTATGAAACCGAGGAGAGACTGCAATGATGGTGACACCGTTGCAAAGCAGCCTGTGTGCTGAAGAGGCCCAGCACTAGCTTTCCCTGCTGGTTCTTCTGCTGTGGGAGCAGATGCCACTGTTCATTCTGTGCTGACTGTGTTGCTGCCAGCAGAGAGCAGGCTCTGAACTGATTCCTTTCAAATGCTTTTCCTGTATGAAAGGGAGCAGTGAAAGCAACGATGGATGCACCAATGTAAAGGTGATTGTGTGCTGAACAGGTCCAGCACAAGCTTTCAATCCTGGCTCTTCTGCTGTGGGAGCAGAAGCCAAACGTTCGTGCTGTACTCACTGTGCTGCCTGCAGCTGAGAGAGACCAGCTGAGAATTTGGATTCAAATGGAGTTTTAGGTATGAAACCGAGGAGAGACTGCAATGATGGTGACACCGTTGCAAAGCAGCCTGTGTGCTGAAGAGCCCCAGCACTAGCTTTCCCTGCTGGTTCTTCTGCTGTGGGAGCAGATGCCACTGTTCATTCTGTGCTGACTGTGTTGCTGCCAGCAGAGAGCAGGCTCTGAACTGATTCCATTCAAATGCTTTTCCTGTATGAAAGGGAGCAGTGAAAGCAACGATGGATGCACCAATGTAAAGGTGATTGTGTGCTGAACAGGTCCAGCACAAGCTTTCAATCCTGGCTCTTCTGCTGTGGGAGCAGAAGCCAAACGTTCGTGCTGTACTCACCGTGCTGCCTGCAGCTGAGAGAGACCAGCTGAGAATTTGGATTCAAATGGAGTTTTAGGTATGAAACCGAGGAGAGACTGCAATGATGGTGACACCGTTGCAAAGCAGCCTGTGTGCTGAAGAGCCCCAGCACTAGCTTTCCCTGCTGGTTCTTCTGCTGTGGGAGCAGATGCCACTGTTCATTCTGCGCTGACTGTGTTGCTGCCAGCAGAGAGCAGGCTCTGAACTGATTCCATTCAAATGCTTTTCCTGTATGAAAGGGAGCAGTGAAAGCAACGATGGATGCACCAATGTAAAGGTGATTGTGTGCTGAACGGGTCCAGCACAAGCTTTCAATCCTGGCTCTTCTGCTGGGGGAGCAGAAGCCAAACGTTCCTGCTGTACTCACTGTGCTGCTGGGCAGCTGAAAGCGACCAGCTGAGAATTTGGATTCAAATGGACTTTTAGGTATGAAACCGAGGAGAGACTGCAATGATGGTGACACCGTTGCAAAGCAGCCTGTGTGCTGAAGAGGCCCAGCACTAGCTTTCCCTGCTGGTTCTTCTGCTGTGGGAGCAGATGCCACTGTTCATTCTGTGCTGACTGTGTTGCTGCCAGCAGAGAGCAGGCTCTGAACTGATTCCTTTCAAATGCTTTTCCTGTATGAAAGGGAGCAGTGAAAGCAACGATGGATGCACCAATGTAAAGGTGATTGTGTGCTGAACAGGTCCAGCACAAGCTTTCAATCCTGGCTCTTCTGCTGTGGGAGCAGAAGCCAAACGTTCGTGCTGTACTCACTGTGCTGCCTGCAGCTGAGAGAGACCAGCTGAGAATTTGGATTCAAATGGACTTTTAGGTATGAAACCGAGGAGAGACTGCAATGATGGTGACACCGTTGCAAAGCAGCCTGTGTGCTGAAGAGGCCCAGCACTAGCTTTCCCTGCTGGTTCTTCTGCTGTGGGAGCAGATGCCACTGTTCATTCTGTGCTGACTGTGTTGCTGCCAGCAGAGAGCAGGCTCTGAACTGATTCCATTCAAATGCTTTTCCTGTATGAAAGGGAGCAGTGAAAGCAACGATGGATGCACCAATGTAAAGGTGATTGTGTGCTGAACAGGTCCAGCACAAGCTTTCAATCCTGGCTCTTCTGCTGTGGGAGCAGAAGCCAAACGTTCGTGCTGTACTCACTGTGCTGCCTGCAGCTGAGAGAGACCAGCTGAGAATTTGGATTCAAATGGACTTTTAGGTATGAAACCGAGGAGAGACTGCAATGATGGTGACACCGTTGCAAAGCAGCCTGTGTGCTGAAGAGGCCCAGCACTAGCTTTCCCTGCTGGTTCTTCTGCTGTGGGAGCAGATGCCACTGTTCATTCTGTGCTGACTGTGTTGCTGCCAGCAGAGAGCAGGCTCTGAACTGATTCCATTCAAATGCTTTTCCTGTATGAAAGGGAGCAGTGAAAGCAACGATGGATGCACCAATGTAAAGGTGATTGTGTGCTGAACAGGTCCAGCACAAGCTTTCAATCCTGGCTCTTCTGCTGTGGGAGCAGAAGCCAAACGTTCGTGCTGTACTCACTGTGCTGCCTGCAGCTGAGAGAGACCAGCTGAGAATTTGGATTCAAATGGACTTTTAGGTATGAAACCGAGGAGAGACTGCAATGATGGTGACACCGTTGCAAAGCAGCCTGTGTGCTGAAGAGGCCCAGCACTAGCTTTCCCTGCTGGTTCTTCTGCTGTGGGAGCAGATGCCACTGTTCATTCTGTGCTGACTGTGTTGCTGCCAGCAGAGAGCAGGCTCTGAACTGATTCCATTCAAATGCTTTTCCTGTATGAAAGGGAGCAGTGAAAGCAACGATGGATGCACCAATGTAAAGGTGATTGTGTGCTGAACGGGTCCAGCACAAGCTTTCAATCCTGGCTCTTCTGCTGGGGGAGCAGAAGCCAAACGTTCGTGCTGTACTCACTGTGCTGCTGGGCAGCTGAAAGCGACCAGCTGAGAATTTGGATTCAAATGGACTTTTAGGTATGAAACCGAGGAGAGACTGCAATGATGGTGACACCGTTGCAAAGCAGCCTGTGTGCTGAAGAGGCCCAGCACTAGCTTTCCCTGCTGGTTCTTCTGCTGTGGGAGCAGATGCCACTGTTCATTCTGTGCTGACTGTGTTGCTGCCAGCAGAGAGCAGGCTCTGAACTGATTCCTTTCAAATGCTTTTCCTGTATGAAAGGGAGCAGTGAAAGCAACGATGGATGCACCAATGTAAAGGTGATTGTGTGCTGAACAGGTCCAGCACAAGCTTTCAATCCTGGCTCTTCTGCTGTGGGAGCAGAAGCCAAACGTTCGTGCTGTACTCACTGTGCTGCCTGCAGCTGAGAGAGACCAGCTGAGAATTTGGATTCAAATGGACTTTTAGGTATGAAACCGAGGAGAGACTGCAATGATGGTGACACCGTTGCAAAGCAGCCTGTGTGCTGAAGAGGCCCAGCACTAGCTTTCCCTGCTGGTTCTTCTGCTGTGGGAGCAGATGCCACTGTTCATTCTGTGCTGACTGTGTTGCTGCCAGCAGAGAGCAGGCTCTGAACTGATTCCATTCAAATGCTTTTCCTGTATGAAAGGGAGCAGTGAAAGCAACGATGGATGCACCAATGTAAAGGTGATTGTGTGCTGAACAGGTCCAGCACAAGCTTTCAATCCTGGCTCTTCTGCTGTGGGAGCAGAAGCCAAACGTTCGTGCTGTACTCACTGTGCTGCTGGGCAGCTGAGAGCGACCAGCTGAGAATTTGGATTCAAATGGACTTTTAGGTATGAAACCGAGGAGAGACTGCAATGATGGTGACACCGTTGCAAAGCAGCCTGTGTGCTGAAGAGGCCCAGCACTAGCTTTCCCTGCTGGTTCTTCTGCTGTGGGAGCAGATGCCACTGTTCATTCTGTGCTGACTGTGTTGCTGCCAGCAGAGAGCAGGCTCTGAACTGATTCCTTTCAAATGCTTTTCCTGTATGAAAGGGAGCAGTGAAAGCAACGATGGATGCACCAATGTAAAGGTGATTGTGTGCTGAACAGGTCCAGCACAAGCTTTCAATCCTGGCTCTTCTGCTGTGGGAGCAGAAGCCAAACGTTCGTGCTGTACTCACTGTGCTGCCTGCAGCTGAGAGAGACCAGCTGAGAATTTGGATTCAAATGGACTTTTAGGTATGAAACCGAGGAGAGACTGCAATGATGGTGACACCGTTGCAAAGCAGCCTGTGTGCTGAAGAGGCCCAGCACTAGCTTTCCCTGCTGGTTCTTCTGCTGTGGGAGCAGATGCCACTGTTCATTCTGTGCTGACTGTGTTGCTGCCAGCAGAGAGCAGGCTCTGAACTGATTCCATTCAAATGCTTTTCCTGTATGAAAGGGAGCAGTGAAAGCAACGATGGATGCACCAATGTAAAGGTGATTGTGTGCTGAACAGGTCCAGCACAAGCTTTCAATCCTGGCTCTTCTGCTGTGGGAGCAGAAGCCAAACGTTCGTGCTGTACTCACTGTGCTGCCTGCAGCTGAGAGAGACCAGCTGAGAATTTGGATTCAAATGGACTTTTAGGTATGAAACCGAGGAGAGACTGCAATGATGGTGACACCGTTGCAAAGCAGCCTGTGTGCTGAAGAGGCCCAGCACTAGCTTTCCCTGCTGGTTCTTCTGCTGTGGGAGCAGATGCCACTGTTCATTCTGTGCTGACTGTGTTGCTGCCAGCAGAGAGCAGGCTCTGAACTGATTCCATTCAAATGCTTTTCCTGTATGAAAGGGAGCAGTGAAAGCAACGATGGATGCACCAATGTAAAGGTGATTGTGTGCTGAACAGGTCCAGCACAAGCTTTCAATCCTGGCTCTTCTGCTGTGGGAGCAGAAGCCAAACGTTCCTGCTGTACTCACTGTGCTGCTGGGCAGCTGAAAGCGACCAGCTGAGAATTTGGATTCAAATGGACTTTTAGGTATGAAACCGAGGAGAGACTGCAATGATGGTGACACCGTTGCAAAGCAGCCTGTGTGCTGAAGAGGCCCAGCACTAGCTTTCCCTGCTGGTTCTTCTGCTGTGGGAGCAGATGCCACTGTTCATTCTGTGCTGACTGTGTTGCTGCCAGCAGAGAGCAGGCTCTGAACTGATTCCTTTCAAATGCTTTTCCTGTCTGAAAGGGATCAGTGAAAGCAACGATGGATGCACCAATGTAAAGGTGATTGTGTGCTGAACAGGTCCAGCACAAGCTTTCAATCCTGGCTCTTCTGCTGTGGGAGCAGAAGCCAAACGTTCGTGCTGTACTCACTGTGCTGCCTGCAGCTGAGAGAGACCAGCTGAGAATTTGGATTCAAATGGACTTTTAGGTATGAAACCGAGGAGAGACTGCAATGATGGTGACACCGTTGCAAAGCAGCCTGTGTGCTGAAGAGGCCCAGCACTAGCTTTCCCTGCTGGTTCTTCTGCTGTGGGAGCAGATGCCACTGTTCATTCTGTGCTGACTGTGTTGCTGCCAGCAGAGAGCAGGCTCTGAACTGATTCCATTCAAATGCTTTTCCTGTATGAAAGGGAGCAGTGAAAGCAACGATGGATGCACCAATGTAAAGGTGATTGTGTGCTGAACAGGTCCAGCACAAGCTTTCAATCCTGGCTCTTCTGCTGTGGGAGCAGAAGCCAAACGTTCGTGCTGTACTCACTGTGCTGCCTGCAGCTGAGAGAGACCAGCTGAGAATTTGGATTCAAATGGACTTTTAGGTATGAAACCGAGGAGAGACTGCAATGATGGTGACACCGTTGCAAAGCAGCCTGTGTGCTGAAGAGGCCCAGCACTAGCTTTCCCTGCTGGTTCTTCTGCTGTGGGAGCAGATGCCACTGTTCATTCTGTGCTGACTGTGTTGCTGCCAGCAGAGAGCAGGCTCTGAACTGATTCCATTCAAATGCTTTTCCTGTATGAAAGGGAGCAGTGAAAGCAACGATGGATGCACCAATGTAAAGGTGATTGTGTGCTGAACAGGTCCAGCACAAGCTTTCAATCCTGGCTCTTCTGCTGTGGGAGCAGAAGCCAAACGTTCGTGCTGTACTCACTGTGCTGCTGGGCAGCTGAAAGCGACCAGCTGAGAATTTGGATTCAAATGGACTTTTAGGTATGAAACCGAGGAGAGACTGCAATGATGGTGACACCGTTGCAAAGCAGCCTGTGTGCTGAAGAGGCCCAGCACTAGCTTTCCCTGCTGGTTCTTCTGCTGTGGGAGCAGATGCCACTGTTCATTCTGTGCTGACTGTGTTGCTGCCAGCAGAGAGCAGGCTCTGAACTGATTCCTTTCAAATGCTTTTTGCTGCCTGCAGCTGAGAGAGACCAGCTGAGAATTTGGATTCAAATGGACTTTTAGGTATGAAACCGAGGAGAGACTGCAATGATGGTGACACCGTTGCAAAGCAGCCTGTGTGCTGAAGAGGCCCAGCACTAGCTTTCCCTGCTGGTTCTTCTGCTGTGGGAGCAGATGCCACTGTTCATTCTGTGCTGACTGTGTTGCTGCCAGCAGAGAGCAGGCTCTGAACTGATTCCATTCAAATGCTTTTCCTGTATGAAAGGGAGCAGTGAAAGCAACGATGGATGCACCAATGTAAAGGTGATTGTGTGCTGAACAGGTCCAGCACAAGCTTTCAATCCTGGCTCTTCTGCTGTGGGAGCAGAAGCCAAACGTTCGTGCTGTACTCACTGTGCTGCCTGCAGCTGAGAGAGACCAGCTGAGAATTTGGATTCAAATGGACTTTTAGGTATGAAACCGAGGAGAGACTGCAATGATGGTGACACCGTTGCAAAGCAGCCTGTGTGCTGAAGAGGCCCAGCACTAGCTTTCCCTGCTGGTTCTTCTGCTGTGGGAGCAGATGCCACTGTTCATTCTGTGCTGACTGTGTTGCTGCCAGCAGAGAGCAGGCTCTGAACTGATTCCATTCAAATGCTTTTCCTGTATGAAAGGGAGCAGTGAAAGCAACGATGGATGCACCAATGTAAAGGTGATTGTGTGCTGAACAGGTCCAGCACAAGCTTTCAATCCTGGCTCTTCTGCTGTGGGAGCAGAAGCCAAACGTTCGTGCTGTACTCACTGTGCTGCTGGGCAGCTGAGAGAGACCAGCTGAGAATTTGGATTCAAATGGACTTTTAGGTATGAAACCGAGGAGAGACTGCAATGATGGTGACACCGTTGCAAAGCAGCCTGTGTGCTGAAGAGGCCCAGCACTAGCTTTCCCTGCTGGTTCTTCTGCTGTGGGAGCAGATGCCACTGTTCATTCTGTGCTGACTGTGTTGCTGCCAGCAGAGAGCAGGCTCTGAACTGATTCCATTCAAATGCTTTTCCTGTATGAAAGGGAGCAGTGAAAGCAACGATGGATGCACCAATGTAAAGGTGATTGTGTGCTGAACAGGTCCAGCACAAGCTTTCAATCCTGGCTCTTCTGCTGTGGGAGCAGAAGCCAAACGTTCGTGCTGTACTCACTGTGCTGCCTGCAGCTGAGAGAGACCAGCTGAGAATTTGGATTCAAATGGACTTTTAGGTATGAAACCGAGGAGAGACTGCAATGATGGTGACACCGTTGCAAAGCAGCCTGTGTGCTGAAGTGGCCCAGCACTACTGGCTCTTCTGCTGTGGGAGCAGAAGCCAAACGTTCGTGCTGTACTCACTGTGCTGCCTGCAGCTGAGAGAGCCCAGCTGAGAATTTGGATTCAAATGGACTTTTAGGTATGAAACCGAGGAGAGACTGCAATGATGGTGACACCGTTGCAAAGCAGCCTGTGTGCTGAAGAGGCCCAGCACTAGCTTTCCCTGCTGGTTCTTCTGCTGTGGGAGCAGATGCCACTGTTCATTCTGTGCTGACTGTGTTGCTGCCAGCAGAGAGCAGGCTCTGAACTGATTCCTTTCAAATGCTTTTCCTGTATGAAAGGGAGCAGTGAAAGCAACGATGGATGCACCAATGTAAAGGTGATTGTGTGCTGAACAGGTCCAGCACAAGCTTTCAATCCTGGCTCTTCTGCTGTGGGAGCAGAAGCCAAACGTTCGTGCTGTACTCACTGTGCTGCCTGCAGCTGAGAGAGACCAGCTGAGAATTTGGATTCAAATGGACTTTTAGGTATGAAACCGAGGAGAGACTGCAATGATGGTGACACCGTTGCAAAGCAGCCTGTGTGCTGAAGTGGCCCAGCACTATGTTGCTGCCAGCAGAGAGCAGGCTCTGAACTGATTCCATTCAAATGCTTTTCCTGTATGAAAGGGAGCAGTGAAAGCAACGATGGATGCACCAATGTAAAGGTGATTGTGTGCTGAACAGGTCCAGCACAAGCTTTCAATCCTGGCTCTTCTGCTGTGGGAGCAGAAGCCAAACGTTCGTGCTGTACTCACTGTGCTGCTGGGCAGCTGAAAGCGACCAGCTGAGAATTTGGATTCAAATGGAGTTTTAGGTATGAAACCGAGGAGAGACTGCAATGATGGTGACACCGTTGCAAAGCAGCCTGTGTGCTGAAGAGGCCCAGCACTAGCTTTCCCTGCTGGTTCTTCTGCTGTGGGAGCAGATGCCACTGTTCATTCTGTGCTGACTGTGTTGCTGCCAGCAGAGAGCAGGCTCTGAACTGATTCCATTCAAATGCTTTTCCTGTATGAAAGGGAGCAGTGAAAGCAACGATGGATGCACCAATGTAAAGGTGATTGTGTGCTGAACAGGTCCAGCACAAGCTTTCAATCCTGGCTCTTCTGCTGTGGGAGCAGAAGCCAAACGTTCGTGCTGTACTCACTGTGCTGCCTGCAGCTGAGAGCGACCAGCTGAGAATTTGGATTCAAATGGAGTTTTAGGTATGAAACCGAGGAGAGACTGCAATGATGGTGACACCGTTGCAAAGCAGCCTGTGTGCTGAAGAGGCCCAGCACTAGCTTTCCCTGCTGGTTCTTCTGCTGTGGGAGCAGATGCCACTGTTCATTCTGTGCTGACTGTGTTGCTGCCAGCAGAGAGCAGGCTCTGAACTGATTCCATTCAAATGCTTTTCCTGTATGAAAGGGAGCAGTGAAAGCAACGATGGATGCACCAATGTAAAGGTGATTGTGTGCTGAACAGGTCCAGCACAAGCTTTCAATCCTGGCTCTTCTGCTGTGGGAGCAGAAGCCAAACGTTCGTGCTGTACTCACTGTGCTGCTGGGCAGCTGAGAGCGACCAGCTGAGAATTTGGATTCAAATGGAGTTTTAGGTATGAAACCGAGGAGAGACTGCAATGATGGTGACACCGTTGCAAAGCAGCCTGTGTGCTGAAGAGGCCCAGCACTAGCTTTCCCTGCTGGTTCTTCTGCTGTGGGAGCAGATGCCACTGTTCATTCTGTGCTGACTGTGTTGCTGCCAGCAGAGAGCAGGCTCTGAACTGATTCCATTCAAATGCTTTTCCTGTATGAAAGGGAGCAGTGAAAGCAACGATGGATGCACCAATGTAAAGGTGATTGTGTGCTGAACAGGTCCAGCACAAGCTTTCAATCCTGGCTCTTCTGCTGTGGGAGCAGAAGCCAAACGTTCGTGCTGTACTCACTGTGCTGCTGCAGCTGAGAGCGACCAGCTGAGAATTTGGATTCAAATGGAGTTTTAGGTATGAAACCGAGGAGAGACTGCAATGATGGTGACACCGTTGCAAAGCAGCCTGTGTGCTGAAGAGGCCCAGCACTAGCTTTCCCTGCTGGTTCTTCTGCTGTGGGAGCAGATGCCACTGTTCATTCTGTGCTGACTGTGTTGCTGCCAGCAGAGAGCAGGCTCTGAACTGATTCCATTCAAATGCTTTTCCTGTATGAAAGGGAGCAGTGAAAGCAACGATGGATGCACCAATGTAAAGGTGATTGTGTGCTGAACAGGTCCAGCACAAGCTTTCAATCCTGGCTCTTCTGCTGTGGGAGCAGAAGCCAAACGTTCGTGCTGTACTCACTGTGCTGCTGCAGCTGAGAGCGACCAGCTGAGAATTTGGATTCAAATGGAGTTTTAGGTATGAAACCGAGGAGAGACTGCAATGATGGTGACACCGTTGCAAAGCAGCCTGTGTGCTGAAGAGGCCCAGCACTAGCTTTCCCTGCTGGTTCTTCTGCTGTGGGAGCAGATGCCACTGTTCATTCTGTGCTGACTGTGTTGCTGCCAGCAGAGAGCAGGCTCTGAACTGATTCCATTCAAATGCTTTTCCTGTATGAAAGGGAGCAGTGAAAGCAACGATGGATGCACCAATGTAAAGGTGATTGTGTGCTGAACAGGTCCAGCACAAGCTTTCAATCCTGGCTCTTCTGCTGTGGGAGCAGAAGCCAAACGTTCGTGCTGTACTCACTGTGCTGCTGGGCAGCTGAGAGCGACCAGCTGAGAATTTGGATTCAAATGGAGTTTTAGGTATGAAACCGAGGAGAGACTGCAATGATGGTGACACCGTTGCAAAGCAGCCTGTGTGCTGAAGAGGCCCAGCACTAGCTTTCCCTGCTGGTTCTTCTGCTGTGGGAGCAGATGCCACTGTTCATTCTGTGCTGACTGTGTTGCTGCCAGCAGAGAGCAGGCTCTGAACTGATTCCATTCAAATGCTTTTCCTGTATGAAAGGGAGCAGTGAAAGCAACGATGGATGCACCAATGTAAAGGTGATTGTGTGCTGAACAGGTCCAGCACAAGCTTTCAATCCTGGCTCTTCTGCTGTGGGAGCAGAGCCAAACGTTCGCGCTGTGCTGCCTGCAGCTGAGAGCGACCAGCTGAGAATTTGGATTCAAATGGAGTTTTAGGTATGAAACCGAGGAGAGACTGCAATGATGGTGACACCGTTGCAAAGCAGCCTGTGTGCTGAAGAGGCCCAGCACTAGCTTTCCCTGCTGGTTCTTCTGCTGTGGGAGCAGATGCCACTGTTCATTCTGTGCTGACTGTGTTGCTGCCAGCAGAGAGCAGGCTCTGAACTGATTCCATTCAAATGCTTTTCCTGTATGAAAGGGAGCAGTGAAAGCAACGATGGATGCACCAATGTAAAGGTGATTGTGTGCTGAACAGGTCCAGCACAAGCTTTCAATCCTGGCTCTTCTGCTGTGGGAGCAGAAGCCAAACGTTCGTGCTGTACTCACTGTGCTGCTGGGCAGCTGAAGAGCGACCAGCTGAGAATTTGGATTCAAATGGAGTTTTAGGTATGAAACCGAGGAGAGACTGCAATGATGGTGACACCGTTGCAAAGCAGCCTGTGTGCTGAAGAGGCCCAGCACTAGCTTTCCCTGCTGGTTCTTCTGCTGTGGGAGCAGATGCCACTGTTCATTCTGTGCTGACTGTGTTGCTGCCAGCAGAGAGCAGGCTCTGAACTGATTCCATTCAAATGCTTTTCCTGTATGAAAGGGAGCAGTGAAAGCAACGATGGATGCACCAATGTAAAGGTGATTGTGTGCTGAACAGGTCCAGCACAAGCTTTCAATCCTGGCTCTTCTGCTGTGGGAGCAGAAGCCAAACGTTCGTGCTGTACTCACTGTGCTGCTGGGCAGCTGAGAGCGACCAGCTGAGAATTTGGATTCAAATGGAGTTTTAGGTATGAAACCGAGGAGAGACTGCAATGATGGTGACACCGTTGCAAAGCAGCCTGTGTGCTGAAGAGGCCCAGCACTAGCTTTCCCTGCTGGTTCTTCTGCTGTGGGAGCAGATGCCACTGTTCATTCTGTGCTGACTGTGTTGCTGCCAGCAGAGAGCAGGCTCTGAACTGATTCCATTCAAATGCTTTTCCTGTATGAAAGGGAGCAGTGAAAGCAACGATGGATGCACCAATGTAAAGGTGATTGTGTGCTGAACAGGTCCAGCACAAGCTTTCAATCCTGGCTCTTCTGCTGTGGGAGCAGAAGCCAAACGTTCGTGCTGTACTCACTGTGCTGCTGGGCAGCTGAGCGACCAGCTGAGAATTTGGATTCAAATGGAGTTTTAGGTATGAAACCGAGGAGAGACTGCAATGATGGTGACACCGTTGCAAAGCAGCCTGTGTGCTGAAGAGGCCCAGCACTAGCTTTCCCTGCTGGTTCTTCTGCTGTGGGAGCAGATGCCACTGTTCATTCTGTGCTGACTGTGTTGCTGCCAGCAGAGAGCAGGCTCTGAACTGATTCCATTCAAATGCTTTTCCTGTATGAAAGGGAGCAGTGAAAGCAACGATGGATGCACCAATGTAAAGGTGATTGTGTGCTGAACAGGTCCAGCACAAGCTTTCAATCCTGGCTCTTCTGCTGTGGGAGCAGAAGCCAAACGTTCGTGCTGTACTCACTGTGCTGCTGCAGCTGAGAGAGCGACCAGCTGAGAATTTGGATTCAAATGGAGTTTTAGGTATGAAACCGAGGAGAGACTGCAATGATGGTGACACCGTTGCAAAGCAGCCTGTGTGCTGAAGAGGCCCAGCACTAGCTTTCCCTGCTGGTTCTTCTGCTGTGGGAGCAGATGCCACTGTTCATTCTGTGCTGACTGTGTTGCTGCCAGCAGAGAGCAGGCTCTGAACTGATTCCATTCAAATGCTTTTCCTGTATGAAAGGGAGCAGTGAAAGCAACGATGGATGCACCAATGTAAAGGTGATTGTGTGCTGAACAGGTCCAGCACAAGCTTTCAATCCTGGCTCTTCTGCTGTGGGAGCAGAAGCCAAACGTTCGTGCTGTACTCACTGTGCTGCCTGCAGCTGAGAGAGACCAGCTGAGAATTTGGATTCAAATGAGTTTTAGGTATGAAACCGAGGAGAGACTGCAATGATGGTGACACCGTTGCAAAGCAGCCTGTGTGCTGAAGAGGCCCAGCACTAGCTTTCCCTGCTGGTTCTTCTGCTGTGGGAGCAGATGCCACTGTTCATTCTGTGCTGACTGTGTTGCTGCCAGCAGAGAGCAGGCTCTGAACTGATTCCATTCAAATGCTTTTCCTGTATGAAAGGGAGCAGTGAAAGCAACGATGGATGCACCAATGTAAAGGTGATTGTGTGCTGAACAGGTCCAGCACAAGCTTTCAATCCTGGCTCTTCTGCTGTGGGAGCAGAAGCCAAACGTTCGTGCTGTACTCACTGTGCTGCTGCAGCTGAGAGCGACCAGCTGAGAATTTGGATTCAAATGGAGTTTTAGGTATGAAACCGAGGAGAGACTGCAATGATGGTGACACCGTTGCAAAGCAGCCTGTGTGCTGAAGAGGCCCAGCACTAGCTTTCCCTGCTGGTTCTTCTGCTGTGGAGCAGATGCCACTGTTCATTCTGTGCTGACTGTGTTGCTGCCAGCAGAGAGCAGGCTCTGAACTGATTCCATTCAAATGCTTTTCCTGTATGAAAGGGAGCAGTGAAAGCAACGATGGATGCACCAATGTAAAGGTGATTGTGTGCTGAACAGGTCCAGCACAAGCTTTCAATCCTGGCTCTTCTGCTGTGGGAGCAGAAGCCAAACGTTCGTGCTGTACTCACTGTGCTGCTGGGCAGCTGAGAGCGACCAGCTGAGAATTTGGATTCAAATGGAGTTTTAGGTATGAAACCGAGGAGAGACTGCAATGATGGTGACACCGTTGCAAAGCAGCCTGTGTGCTGAAGAGGCCCAGCACTAGCTTTCCCTGCTGGTTCTTCTGCTGTGGGAGCAGATGCCACTGTTCATTCTGTGCTGACTGTGTTGCTGCCAGCAGAGAGCAGGCTCTGAACTGATTCCATTCAAATGCTTTTCCTGTATGAAAGGGAGCAGTGAAAGCAACGATGGATGCACCAATGTAAAGGTGATTGTGTGCTGAACAGGTCCAGCACAAGCTTTCAATCCTGGCTCTTCTGCTGTGGGAGCAGAAGCCAAACGTTCGTGCTGTACTCACTGTGCTGCTGGGCAGCTGAGAGCGACCAGCTGAGAATTTGGATTCAAATGGAGTTTTAGGTATGAAACCGAGGAGAGACTGCAATGATGGTGACACCGTTGCAAAGCAGCCTGTGTGCTGAAGAGGCCCAGCACTAGCTTTCCCTGCTGGTTCTTCTGCTGTGGGAGCAGATGCCACTGTTCATTCTGTGCTGACTGTGTTGCTGCCAGCAGAGAGCAGGCTCTGAACTGATTCCATTCAAATGCTTTTCCTGTATGAAAGGGAGCAGTGAAAGCAACGATGGATGCACCAATGTAAAGGTGATTGTGTGCTGAACAGGTCCAGCACAAGCTTTCAATCCTGGCTCTTCTGCTGTGGGAGCAGAAGCCAAACGTTCGTGCTGTACTCACTGTGCTGCTGGGCAGCTGAGAGCGACCAGCTGAGAATTTGGATTCAAATGGAGTTTTAGGTATGAAACCGAGGAGAGACTGCAATGATGGTGACACCGTTGCAAAGCAGCCTGTGTGCTGAAGAGGCCCAGCACTAGCTTTCCCTGCTGGTTCTTCTGCTGTGGGAGCAGATGCCACTGTTCATTCTGTGCTGACTGTGTTGCTGCCAGCAGAGAGCAGGCTCTGAACTGATTCCATTCAAATGCTTTTCCTGTATGAAAGGGAGCAGTGAAAGCAACGATGGATGCACCAATGTAAAGGTGATTGTGTGCTGAACAGGTCCAGCACAAGCTTTCAATCCTGGCTCTTCTGCTGTGGGAGCAGAAGCCAAACGTTCGTGCTGTACTCACTGTGCTGCCTGCAGCTGAGAGCGACCAGCTGAGAATTTGGATTCAAATGGACTTTTAGGTATGAAACCGAGGAGAGACTGCAATGATGGTGACACCGTTGCAAAGCAGCCTGTGTGCTGAAGAGGCCCAGCACTAGCTTTCCCTGCTGGTTCTTCTGCTGTGGGAGCAGATGCCACTGTTCATTCTGTGCTGACTGTGTTGCTGCCAGCAGAGAGCAGGCTCTGAACTGATTCCATTCAAATGCTTTTCCTGTATGAAAGGGAGCAGTGAAAGCAACGATGGATGCACCAATGTAAAGGTGATTGTGTGCTGAACAGGTCCAGCACAAGCTTTCAATCCTGGCTCTTCTGCTGTGGGAGCAGAAGCCAAACGTTCGTGCTGTACTCACTGTGCTGCTGGGCAGCTGAGAAAGCGACCAGCTGAGAATTTGGATTCAAATGGAGTTTTAGGTATGAAACCGAGGAGAGACTGCAATGATGGTGACACCGTTGCAAAGCAGCCTGTGTGCTGAAGAGGCCCAGCACTAGCTTTCCCTGCTGGTTCTTCTGCTGTGGGAGCAGATGCCACTGTTCATTCTGTGCTGACTGTGTTGCTGCCAGCAGAGAGCAGGCTCTGAACTGATTCCATTCAAATGCTTTTCCTGTATGAAAGGGAGCAGTGAAAGCAACGATGGATGCACCAATGTAAAGGTGATTGTGTGCTGAACAGGTCCAGCACAAGCTTTCAATCCTGGCTCTTCTGCTGTGGGAGCAGAAGCCAAACGTTCGTGCTGTACTCACTGTGCTGCCTGCAGCTGAGAGCGACCAGCTGAGAATTTGGATTCAAATGGAGTTTTAGGTATGAAACCGAGGAGAGACTGCAATGATGGTGACACCGTTGCAAAGCAGCCTGTGTGCTGAAGAGGCCCAGCACTAGCTTTCCCTGCTGGTTCTTCTGCTGTGGGAGCAGATGCCACTGTTCATTCTGTGCTGACTGTGTTGCTGCCAGCAGAGAGCAGGCTCTGAACTGATTCCATTCAAATGCTTTTCCTGTATGAAAGGGAGCAGTGAAAGCAACGATGGATGCACCAATGTAAAGGTGATTGTGTGCTGAACAGGTCCAGCACAAGCTTTCAATCCTGGCTCTTCTGCTGTGGGAGCAGAAGCCAAACGTTCGTGCTGTACTCACTGTGCTGCCTGCAGCTGAGAGCGACCAGCTGAGAATTTGGATTCAAATGGAGTTTTAGGTATGAAACCGAGGAGAGACTGCAATGATGGTGACACCGTTGCAAAGCAGCCTGTGTGCTGAAGAGGCCCAGCACTAGCTTTCCCTGCTGGTTCTTCTGCTGTGGGAGCAGATGCCACTGTTCATTCTGTGCTGACTGTGTTGCTGCCAGCAGAGAGCAGGCTCTGAACTGATTCCATTCAAATGCTTTTCCTGTATGAAAGGGAGCAGTGAAAGCAACGATGGATGCACCAATGTAAAGGTGATTGTGTGCTGAACAGGTCCAGCACAAGCTTTCAATCCTGGCTCTTCTGCTGTGGGAGCAGAAGCCAAACGTTCGTGCTGTACTCACTGTGCTGCTGGGCAGCTGAGAGCGACCAGCTGAGAATTTGGATTCAAATGGAGTTTTAGGTATGAAACCGAGGAGAGACTGCAATGATGGTGACACCGTTGCAAAGCAGCCTGTGTGCTGAAGAGGCCCAGCACTAGCTTTCCCTGCTGGTTCTTCTGCTGTGGGAGCAGATGCCACTGTTCATTCTGTGCTGACTGTGTTGCTGCCAGCAGAGAGCAGGCTCTGAACTGATTCCATTCAAATGCTTTTCCTGTATGAAAGGGAGCAGTGAAAGCAACGATGGATGCACCAATGTAAAGGTGATTGTGTGCTGAACAGGTCCAGCACAAGCTTTCAATCCTGGCTCTTCTGCTGTGGGAGCAGAAGCCAAACGTTCGTGCTGTACTCACTGTGCTGCTTGCAGCTGAGAGAGACCAGCTGAGAATTTGGATTCAAATGGAGTTTTAGGTATGAAACCGAGGAGAGACTGCAATGATGGTGACACCGTTGCAAAGCAGCCTGTGTGCTGAAGAGGCCCAGCACTAGCTTTCCCTGCTGGTTCTTCTGCTGTGGGAGCAGATGCCACTGTTCATTCTGTGCTGACTGTGTTGCTGCCAGCAGAGAGCAGGCTCTGAACTGATTCCATTCAAATGCTTTTCCTGTATGAAAGGGAGCAGTGAAAGCAACGATGGATGCACCAATGTAAAGGTGATTGTGTGCTGAACAGGTCCAGCACAAGCTTTCAATCCTGGCTCTTCTGCTGTGGGAGCAGAAGCCAAACGTTCGTGCTGTACTCACTGTGCTGCCTGCAGCTGAGAGCGACCAGCTGAGAATTTGGATTCAAATGGAGTTTTAGGTATGAAACCGAGGAGAGACTGCAATGATGGTGACACCGTTGCAAAGCAGCCTGTGTGCTGAAGAGGCCCAGCACTAGCTTTCCCTGCTGGTTCTTCTGCTGTGGGAGCAGATGCCACTGTTCATTCTGTGCTGACTGTGTTGCTGCCAGCAGAGAGCAGGCTCTGAACTGATTCCATTCAAATGCTTTTCCTGTATGAAAGGGAGCAGTGAAAGCAACGATGGATGCACCAATGTAAAGGTGATTGTGTGCTGAACAGGTCCAGCACAAGCTTTCAATCCTGGCTCTTCTGCTGTGGGAGCAGAAGCCAAACGTTCGTGCTGTACTCACTGTGCTGCCTGCAGCTGAGAGCGACCAGCTGAGAATTTGGATTCAAATGGACTTTTAGGTATGAAACCGAGGAGAGACTGCAATGATGGTGACACCGTTGCAAAGCAGCCTGTGTGCTGAAGAGGCCCAGCACTAGCTTTCCCTGCTGGTTCTTCTGCTGTGGGAGCAGATGCCACTGTTCATTCTGTGCTGACTGTGTTGCTGCCAGCAGAGAGCAGGCTCTGAACTGATTCCATTCAAATGCTTTTCCTGTATGAAAGGGAGCAGTGAAAGCAACGATGGATGCACCAATGTAAAGGTGATTGTGTGCTGAACAGGTCCAGCACAAGCTTTCAATCCTGGCTCTTCTGCTGTGGGAGCAGAAGCCAAACGTTCGTGCTGTACTCACTGTGCTGCCTGCAGCTGAGAGAGACCAGCTGAGAATTTGGATTCAAATGGAGTTTTAGGTATGAAACCGAGGAGAGACTGCAATGATGGTGACACCGTTGCAAAGCAGCCTGTGTGCTGAAGAGGCCCAGCACTAGCTTTCCCTGCTGGTTCTTCTGCTGTGGGAGCAGATGCCACTGTTCATTCTGTGCTGACTGTGTTGCTGCCAGCAGAGAGCAGGCTCTGAACTGATTCCATTCAAATGCTTTTCCTGTATGAAAGGGAGCAGTGAAAGCAACGATGGATGCACCAATGTAAAGGTGATTGTGTGCTGAACAGGTCCAGCACAAGCTTTCAATCCTGGCTCTTCTGCTGTGGGAGCAGAAGCCAAACGTTCGTGCTGTACTCACTGTGCTGCCTGCAGCTGAGAGCGACCAGCTGAGAATTTGGATTCAAATGGACTTTTAGGTATGAAACCGAGGAGAGACTGCAATGATGGTGACACCGTTGCAAAGCAGCCTGTGTGCTGAAGAGGCCCAGCACTAGCTTTCCCTGCTGGTTCTTCTGCTGTGGGAGCAGATGCCACTGTTCATTCTGTGCTGACTGTGTTGCTGCCAGCAGAGAGCAGGCTCTGAACTGATTCCATTCAAATGCTTTTCCTGTATGAAAGGGAGCAGTGAAAGCAACGATGGATGCACCAATGTAAAGGTGATTGTGTGCTGAACAGGTCCAGCACAAGCTTTCAATCCTGGCTCTTCTGCTGTGGGAGCAGAAGCCAAACGTTCGTGCTGTACTCACTGTGCTGCTGGGCAGCTGAGAGCGACCAGCTGAGAATTTGGATTCAAATGGAGTTTTAGGTATGAAACCGAGGAGAGACTGCAATGATGGTGACACCGTTGCAAAGCAGCCTGTGTGCTGAAGAGGCCCAGCACTAGCTTTCCCTGCTGGTTCTTCTGCTGTGGGAGCAGATGCCACTCTTCGTTCTGTGCTGACTGTGTTGCTGCGCAGCAGAGAGCAGGCTCTGGTGCTGAAGTGGCCCAGCACTAGCTTTCCCTGCTGGTTCTTCTGCTGTGGGAGCAGATGCCACTGTTCATTCTGTGCTGACTGTGTTGCTGCCAGCAGAGGGCAGGCTCTGAACTGATTCCTTTCAAATGCTTTTCCTGTATGAAAGGGAGCAGTGAAAGCAACGATGGATGCACCAATGTAAAGGTGATTGTGTGCTGAACAGGTCCAGCACAAGCTTTCCCTCCTGGCTCTTCTGCTGTGGGAGCAGAGGCCAAACGTTCTTGCTGTACTCACTGTGCTGCCTGCAGCTGAGAGCGACCACCTGAGAATTTGGATTCAAATGGAGTTTTAGGTATGAAACCGAGGAGAGACTGCAATGATGGTGACACCGTTGCAAAGCAGCCTGTGTGCTGAAGAGGCCCAGCACTAGCTTTCCCTGCTGGTTCTTCTGCTGTGGGAGCAGATGCCACTGTTCGTTCTGTGCTGACTGTGTTGCTGCGCAGCAGAGAGCAGGCTCTGAACTGATTCCATTCAAATGCTTTTCCTGTATGAAAGGGAGCAGTGAAAGCAACGATGGATGCACCAATGTAAAGGTGATTGTGTGCTGAACAGGTCCAGCACAAGCTTTCAATCCTGACACTTCTGCTGTGGGAGCAGAGGCCAAACGTTCGTGCTGTACTCACTGTGCTGCCTGGAGCTGAGAGCGACCAGCTGAGAATTTGGATTCAAATGGAGTTTTAGGTATGAAACCGAGGAGAGACTGCAATGATGGTGACACCGTTGCAAAGCAGCCTGTGTGCTGAAGAGGCCCAGCACTAGCTTTCCCTGCTGGTTCTTCTGCTGTGGGAGCAGATGCCACTGTTCATTCTGTGCTGACTGTGTTGCTGAGCAGCAGAGAGCAGGCTCTGAACTGATTCCATTCAAATGATTTTCCTGTATGAAAGGGAGCAGTGAAAGCAACGATGGATGCACCAATGTAAAGGTGATTGTGTGCTGAACAGGTCCAGCACAAGCTTTCAATCCTGGCTCTTCTGCTGTGGGAGCAGAAGCCAAACGTTCGTGCTGTACTCACTGTGCTGCCTGCAGCTGAGAGAGACCAGCTGAGAATTTGGATTCAAATGGACTTTTAGGTATGAAACCGAGGAGAGACTGCAATGATGGTGACACCGTTGCAAAGCAGCCTGTGTGCTGAAGAGGCCCAGCACTAGCTTTCCCTGCTGGTTCTTCTGCTGTGGGAGCAGATGCCACTGTTCATTCTGTGCTGACTGTGTTGCTGCCAGCAGAGAGCAGGCTCTGAACTGATTCCATTCAAATGCTTTTCCTGTATGAAAGGGAGCAGTGAAAGCAACGATGGATGCACCAATGTAAAGGTGATTGTGTGCTGAACAGGTCCAGCACAAGCTTTCAATCCTGGCTCTTCTGCTGTGGGAGCAGAAGCCAAACGTTCGTGCTGTACTCACTGTGCTGCCTGCAGCTGAGAGAGACCAGCTGAGAATTTGGATTCAAATGGAGTTTTAGGTATGAAACCGAGGAGAGACTGCAATGATGGTGACACCGTTGCAAAGCAGCCTGTGTGCTGAAGAGGCCCAGCACTAGCTTTCCCTGCTGGTTCTTCTGCTGTGGGAGCAGATGCCACTGTTCATTCTGTGCTGACAGTGTTGCTGCGCAGCAGAGAGCAGGCTCTGAACTGATTCCATTCAAATGCTTTTCCTGTATGAAAGGGAGAAGTGAAAGCAACGATGGATGCACCAATGTAAAGGTGATTGTGTGCTGAACAGGTCCAGCAAAAGCTTTCAATCCTGGCTCTTCTGCTGTGGGAGCAGAAGCCAAATGTTCGTGCTGTACTCACTGGGCTGGCTGCAGCTGAGAGCGACCAGCTGAGAATTTGGATTCAAATGGACTTTTAGGTATGAAACCGAGGAGAGACTGCAATGATGGTGACACCGTTGCAAAGCAGCCTGTGTGCTGAAGAGGCCCAGCACTAGCTTTCCCTGCTGGTTCTTCTGCTGTGGGAGCAGATGCCACTGTTCATTCTGTGCTGACTGTGTTGCTGTGCAGCAGAGAGCAGGCTCTGAACTGATTCCATTCAAATGCTTTTCCTGTATGAAAGGGAGCAGTGAAAGCAACGATGGATGCACCAATGTAAAGGTGATTGTGTGCTGAACAGGTCCAGCACAAGCTTTCAATCCTGGCTCTTCTGCTGTGGGAGCAGAAGCCAAACGTTCGTGCTGTACTCACTGTGCTGCCTGCAGCTGAGAGAGACCAGCTGAGAATTTGGATTCAAATGGAGTTTTAGGTATGAAACCGAGGAGAGACTGCAATGATGGTGACACCGTTGCAAAGCAGCCTGTGTGCTGAAGAGGCCCAGCACTAGCTTTCCCTGCTGGTTCTTCTGCTGTGGGAGCAGATGCCACTGTTCGTTCTGTGCTGACTGTGTTGCTGCGCAGCAGAGAGCAGGCTCTGAACTGATTCCATTCAAATGCTTTTCCTGTATGAAAGGGAGCAGTGAAAGCAACGATGGATGCACCAATGTAAAGGTGATTGTGTGCTGAACAGGTCCAGCACAAGCTTTCAATCCTGACACTTCTGCTGTGGGAGCAGAGGCCAAACGTTCGTGCTGTACTCACTGTGCTGCCTGCAGCTGAGAGAGACCAGCTGAGAATTTGGATTCAAATGGAGTTTTAGGTATGAAACCGAGGAGAGACTGCAATGATGGTGACACCGTTGCAAAGCAGCCTGTGTGCTGAAGAGGCCCAGCACTAGCTTTCCCTGCTGGTTCTTCTGCTGTGGGAGCAGATGCCACTGTTCATTCTGTGCTGACTGTGTTGCTGCGCAGCAGAGAGCAGGCTCTGAACTGATTCCATTCAAATGCTTTTCCTGTATGAAAGGGAGCAGTGAAAGCAACGATGGATGCACCAATGTAAAGGTGATTGTGTGCTGAACAGGTCCAGCACAAGCTTTCAATCCTGGCTCTTCTGCTGTGGGAGCAGAAGCCAAACGTTCGTGCTGTACTCACTGTGCTGCCTGCAGCTGAGAGCGACCAGCTGAGAATTTGGATTCAAATGGAGTTTTAGGTATGAAACCGAGGAGAGACTGCAATGATGGTGACACCGTTGCAAAGCAGCCTGTGTGCTGAAGAGGCCCAGCACTAGCTTTCCCTGCTGGTTCTTCTGCTGTGGGAGCAGATGCCACTGTTCTTTCTGTGCTGACTGTGTTGCTGCGCAGCAGAGAGCAGGCTCTGAACTGATTCCATTCAAATGCTTTTCCTGTATGAAAGGGAGCAGTGAAAGCAACGATGGATGCACCAATGTAAAGGTGATTGTGTGCTGAACAGGTCCAGCACAAGCTTTCCCTCCTGGCTCTTCTGCTGTGGGAGCAGAAGCCAAACGTTCGTGCTGTACTCACTGTGCTGCTGGGCAGCTGAAAGCGACCAGCTGAGAATTTGGATTCAAATGGAGTTTTAGGTATGAAACCGAGGAGAGACTTCAATGATGGTG
>NW_026913031.1:0-12263 GCF_034315485.1 Pezoporus occidentalis
GTGGTTTGGGGAAAACCCATTTTGGGAAAGTGAGTATTTAAATCTGGAAAAAAATTTAAAAATTACGATATTTTAATTTTACTGGATTTTTTTTTTTTAAAAACCCCTTTTAAAAATAATTTTTTTTTTCTTAATTTTAAAACAATTTATTTAAAGGAAATTTTTTTCAACAAAGAAAAAAAATTTTTAATTAAAAATTTTAAAATGCAATGCATTATTTATTACCTTGAACCCTTCAAAAAGAATGGGCTCTTTTTTGGGGGTGGTTATTTATTCCTTTTAAAAAAGGGGTTTTTAAGGGGTTAAAAAAACCAGGGAAAAAATTTTTTTGGGGTGGAATATATTTTGTTTTTAAACTCGACTAAAGTTTTAAATGCAGTTTTCCGGGTAAAACCCCCAAAATGGGTTTTTTTTAAAAGGCAAGGGTTTTTATTGGGGCCCCTTTTAAATTTTTCCCCCCTTTCCAAATCCTGTAGATAAACTTTTCATTCGGGGGAAAATTGGAGGGAAATATCCATATAAAGTAATAATAAAAAAATTTGGGGGTTTGGGAATTTGTTCTTTTAAAAAAAATTTGGTTTAAATAAAGGGGGGCCCAATGTTTAAAAAACCTTTTTTTTTGGACTTTTAATTTTTAAAAAGTTAAAAAAAAAAGGTGACAGAAAAAATAACAGAGATTTTTTTTGGAGCTAAATTTTGGGGTGCTTCCCCCAATAAAAATTTAAAAATTTTTTTTTGACCACTTTTTGACCAATTCAAATATAAAAGAAAATTTTAAATTGAATCCTTTGGGGGAAAATTTTTAAAACCCAAAGGAAGAACCGTACAACCCCAAATTTAAATTATTCAAATAATTTTAAAAGGGGTTTTTTTCTTAATTGTTTGATTTTCTTTTTTTAATTTTGGGTTTTTTTTTTTTTTCCTAATTTCAGGAATTTTCTGGAAAAAGTGTAATTAGTTCCCAAAATTTTCACCCAACATTCCTTTCGTCCCAGTTTTTTTTCCCAGTTCAGGAAACGGGAATTTACATTTTCCCCACGTGAATTTACCAGGTAAATAGAAAACTTTTGAAGCAGATCCCCAACCAAAAAAAAATTTTTTGGTTTGATTTGAGAAATTTTAAGCAGGATTTTTAATCTCACTTTTCTTAAAATAAAAAAACCTTGAAAAAAAAAAGAAAAAATTTTTTTTTTAAGTTTTTTTTAAAAGAAAAAATTTTTTTAAAAATTTTTTGGATTCAAAACCAATGGATTTTTTTATTTTGGGAAAAAATTTTAAAATAATTTTTTTTTTCCTCCAATTAGTTTTTTTAAAACCCCAAATTTTTTTTTTTTATTACTGCCCTTTTTTCTAAAGGTTTAAAAAAATCTTTTTATCTAAATTTTTTTAAAAAAAAAAAAAAAATTTTTTTTGTTTTATAAACCAATTTAAAAATTTTTGATTTTTTTGACCCATAATAGTACATTCTTTTTCCCTTTTAATTTTGGGGGTCAGAATTTTAAAAATATTAAATAGGTTATTTTAACAGATGTAGAATGTTGATTCAATCTTCAAATTCTAACTATGATTTATATTTTATATGTACATAATAATCATGTTTTTCTTAATAGCTCATTATCTCCCTTTAAACATCTCTCAAATGCAATAGCCTGTTTTTATATTTTGCATTTGTAATTCATTACGACCTTAATTTTTTCTTCATATTCTTTCTTTAGTATTCTCTCAGTTTCTCTAAATGGTGTCACCTACGAATCTGCTGGCAGGTAGTGAGAAAATAAGTGTTTAACAAGTGAGGAAACTATTATAACAGTCAGAAAAGGCAAATTACAGCATATGTAATAGGACAATCATTACTTTTATAAAATTCAGTGTGAAATTGTTAATGTCTCTTGACAGTTCTTTAGTAATTAAGATTTCATCTTGATTGTCTTTCTGCTACCATGAAATGATATGATGGTTAATATTGTTTAAATCACAATGTTAAGTGAAAAAAAATCATAGTGTAAAATCCTCTGGATAGTATTTATTAGAGGCTTTAGTGTTACACTCAACCCAATTTAGAAAAAAAAATTCTCATTATATTGGGAATATAATTTTATGAAATTGAAAATGCCTCTTGGTAATGCTACCTCTATATGAAAAATGGATATGAACACACATTAATATACTTTTCTAGCTTTTACAAAACATATAAAATTTGTAAATTAAGGCTAATTATGAAGTATGACTAAGAACTAGATTTTCAGTCTAATTGTTAACCCAGTGAAACTCAGTATGAAAACTCAGTATGCTAACCCAGTGAAACTGAATATTTAAAACATTTTAAACAATATTAATTGCTCAAAAACATATTTATGAGACAAGTAGACAGCTATTTTATTATTATTGTAGCTGAGATAGCATTTCACATGAGATATAATCTAGGTAAGAAACATTAAGGCAATAATCAGGCTAAGCAGGTGTTTACTCAGAGGGTAAAGGCTGTCATGAAAATCAACCTCCCACAGACCTAGAAAAGAAGGGTTTACAACTATTGTGTCTTGTCATAATGATGTATGACGGAAAGACACAGTCCTTTAGCTAGAAAATGAAACAGAAACTTACTACCACCCAGAAACCTATGGAGGGCACATTAACATTAATAAAGTAATCCTAAAATATGAAAATGAACTCATATCAGCAAAGAAAATAGATTAAATTTATTTCATAAAGAACAACATAAGTAAGGGTATTTTTTGGAACTCACACTGTGCTGCGATTTAAGTAAATTAAGGTAAATTTCTGAATGTTGGGACTTAGAGACTTCTGGAAAGTTGCTTGGTGTTAAAATCCACAAATTCCTATCGTCCTCAAAAAGGGTCTAAAATCAGTTTCTCGATTTCTATGTTTTATTTCCCCAAGTGTAAAACAGAATAGCAATTTTCTGTCTCAAAGGCTTGTCACAAGGATGAATTTATTAATTTTTCAGCTAGTATAAAATGGCAATGACACAAGCACATCTGTATAGTATGATAAAACAAGTAAAATTTTAACAGACAATTTAAGAAAGGGAAAAGAAAAAGTCTGTAACAAAACCTGAAAGCATTCCCAGAAGAAAATTATTATTATCTAGTTCAGTAACTTTATTCATAGGATTATTTAGTCATATTGTGTCTGAGGCAACCCACCTGTCACTAATCACTCTGTTGAATGCCCATTTATGTTCTGCTCATTTACTTTTGAATAATCAGACATGTTATAGCCATGAATACCAATATATGCAAATTGTAAATGAAAAACAAGCAAACAAAAAAAAACCACAAAAACCCCCAAAACAGCAAACCCCCCCACCAAAAAAAAACCAAAACCTACCAACCCCCTGATGTTGATAGTTTGCATTTCCTTGCAAAGTTTTTAAGAGACTTTTTCATAATGCTGCTCTAGCTTTTTACACTAGTGTACACCTTCTCAGATTTTACAGGATGTAACATAAATATGTATAATTATAAAAACATGGTTGACAACTTATTTTTCTCCTAAACACATTAAGTTGTCTGCTTAACATTAAGAGAAAAAAACTTCCCATTCTTGCTCAAAGGCGGATAAGGCAATTTAAAAAACCGCATTGCATCAAAAGTCTGAATGATACATCTGTGATATCTTAACCAGCAATCGGCCTGTCTTTCCCGTGCTGTAGTGATGCTCACATTTAACAAAGCAAATGGAGAATTATGATTGTTATCTAAAGTAGGGCACAATTAAAGAAAATGAGATTTGTTTACAGAACAACCTTGGCTTGTTTTTTTCTTTGTTGCTAATCATGAGTTTAATTTTTAATGGAAAAGCATTGCTAGCACAATTAACACTCAATTTACATGTGCATCCATAGACCCAATTAATTAAATTTTATTGATGCCTAGTTGCTCCTTAAAATGCTTTCCAAATGCCTTCAGATTGATTTTAAATGGTTGCTAGTGAAAGTCTGTATGTTCCTGGTGGCAAGCCTACTGATTATTATACATATTTACGTTACATCCTGTACGTACCCACTGCTTTCCACTTTTTATCTGAGAAGGTGTACACTAGTGTAACAAAGTGTCTAGAGCAGCATTATGAAAAAGTCTCTTAAAAACTTTGCAAGGAAATGCAAACTATCAACATCAGGGGGTTGGTAGGTTTTGTTTTTTTTTTGGTGGGGGGGTTTGCTGTTTTGGGGGTTTTTGTGGTTTTTTTTTTGTTTGCTTGTTTTTCATTTACAATTTGCATATGTTGGTATTCATGGCTATAACATGTCAGTGATTATTCAAAAGTAAATGAGCAGAACATAAACGAGCATTCAACAGAGTGATTAGTGACAGGTGGGTTGCCTCAGACACAATATCACTAAATAATCCTATGAATAAAGTTACTGAACTAGATAATAATAATTTTCTTCTGGGAATGCTTTCAGGTTTTGTTACAGACTTTTTCTTTTCCCTTTCTTAAATTGTCTGTTAAAATTTTACTTGTTTTATCATACTATACATATGTGCTTGTGTCATTGCCATTTTATACTAGCTGAAAAATTAATAAATTCATCCTTGTGACAAGCCTTTGAGACAGAAAATTGCTATTACTTCTGTTTTACACTTGGGGAAATAAAACATAGAAATCGAGAAACTGATTTTAGACCCTTTTTGAGGACGATAGGAATTTGTGGATTTTAACACCAAGCAGCTTTCCAGAAGTCTCTAAGTCCCAACATTCAGAAATTTACCTTACTTTGCTTAAATCGCAGCACAGTATGAGTTCCAAAAAATACCCTTACTTATGTTGTTCTTTATGAAATAAATTTAATCTATTTTCTTTGCTGATATGAGTTCATTTTCATATTTTAGGATTACTTCAGTTAATGTGCCCTCCATAGGTTTCTGGGTGGTAGTAAGTTTCTGTTTCATTTTCTAGCTAAAGGACTGTGTCTTTCCATCATACATCATTATGACAAGACACAATAGTTGTAAACCCTTCTTTTCTAGGTCTGTGGGAGGTTGATTTTCATGACAGCCTTTACCCTCTGAGTAAACACCTGCTTAGCCTGATTATTGCCTTAATGTTTCTTACCTAGATTATATCTCATGTGAAATGCTATCTCAGCTACAATAATAATAAAATAGCTGTCTACTTGTCTCATAAATATGTTTTTGAGCAATTAATATTGTTTAAAATGTTTTAAATATTCAGTTTCACTGGGTTAGCATACTGAGTTTTCATACTGAGTTTCACTGGGTTAACAATTAGACTGAAAATCTAGTTCTTAGTCATACTTCATAATTAGCCTTAATTTACAAATTTTATATGTTTTGTAAAAGCTAGAAAAGTATATTAATGTGTGTTCATATCCATTTTTCATATAGAGGTAGCATTACCAAGAGGCATTTTCAATTTCATAAAATTATATTCCCAATATAATGAGAATTTTTTTTTCTAAATTGGGTTGAGTGTAACACTAAAGCCTCTAATAAATACTATCCAGAGGATTTTACACTATGATTTTCCGTTCACTTAACATTGTGATTTAAACAATATTAACCATCATATCATTTCATGGTAGCAGAAAGACAATCAAGATGAAATCTTAATTACTAAAGAACTGTCAAGAGACATTAACAATTTCACACTGAATTTTATAAAAGTAATGATTGTCCTATTACATATGCTGTAATTTGCCTTTTCTGACTGTTATAATAGTTTCCTCACTTGTTAAACACTTATTTTCTCACTACCTGCCAGCAGATTCGTAGGTGACACCATTTAGAGAAACTGAGAGAATACTAAAGAAAGAATATGAAGAAAAAATTAAGGTCGTAATGAATTACAAATGCAAAATATAAAAACAGGCTATTGCATTTGAGAGATGTTTAAAGGGAGATAATGAGCTATTAAGAAAAACATGATTATTACGTACATATAAAATATAAATCATAGTTAGAATTTGAAGATTGAATCAACATTCTACATCTGTTAAAATAACCTATTTAATATTTTTCTTCTAAAAACTATGTTAGCATTTATGTGTCTGTTAGATTTGTTCCTAGAGATACAAAAAAACTAACTTGCTAAGGCAATGTTAACAGAAAATCTAGGAAAAATGCAGTGAAGTACAATTTTTCGTACAAAAACTGATGTAAGTGTAAAATTGATCATTTAGGCAATTAATTGGTTTCCAGATTTGCTTCATATAATGTTTAGATATTCAACCCTAAACTCACCTAACTTGTTTTGCAGCAGTATACATGAATGCCTAGTCAAACCAGAAAGATGAATCCTTTCATTAACAGCCACTTTGAAGTAGGAAGTGTCACTTCTTTAAACTGAGATCTTACTTTCAGTTTTATTTTCTCAATAATTTGAGGGGTGGGTTTTTTTTTCGTTTTGGGGTGGTTTTTTTGGTTTTGTTTGGGTTTTTTTGCAAGGGAAAGGGAAAACCTGAAAATTTTTGCTTACTCAGACCAAATAAAAATTTAATCAAAGAAAATCTCTCACCATGCTTTGGACTCTACGCAGATGAAAACAACCTCAAAATTAGTCAGGACTGTCCCGTATAATCACATACTTTTGGAGGCACACCTTAGAGTAATTATTCTGTTCAATTCAGAACAAAAACTTGACTGTGTTTACCCTGCGAATCCAGTGAGTGACGGAGAAGAGAATGTACATGCATTCATGGGATTCAATAAAATCAGTAGAATTTTTTGAAACTTTGGTTCATGAGAAGAGCAAAAATAATCCTATTGCAGTTTTTTTATTTTTTTTTAATAACATCTATAGATAGAAAAAGATTTCTTGAATCCTTGTTAGTAAACAAAGGTAGCAGTAAGTGAGAAAAAGAGGAAAATGTTTAGAATTTGTATTTCTAAAAGCATCACATTGGCAGGAAAAAAAAGTGATATTCCTACAATTTTTTTTCCAAACTAAACATAAATCCACTGCTAGGATTATGACATCCTAGAAATCCATGTTTTATCAAGAAATCCATGTTTTTCTGTGTCTACTTTAAGATAATTCAGCTGTAAAATTAAATTTTGATCTGTTGTTTTTATTCTTAAGGTTCCTTAATATTTCTTGAGGTCGGTCGTCAGATTAAAAATCACTGAACTTCAACAATATCCTGCTCAGAATCAATCACCTTAAAGATTTCTTTTGTGTAGTGGTGCTCAGGTGACTGCTCTTCAAAATGCTTTTGCTAAGGTTGAGTCCATGTTGTAACCACTCTCACAGTGCAGGAGGGAAACTGTAAATCATCATGCTTGCAGCTGACACTGGGCAAAGATACTGTGGATCTGTGAATTGTGTAGGAATGTTGCACTCAGGACCAAATTCTGGCTACGGGAAGCTGAATGTACAGATCTTGCTTCCAGAAGAGATTACACTAGAAATTAGGAAAAAAAACATACCCAAGATGTTGAAAAAACCCAGACACAATGCTGTAACAATGCCTAAGAACAACTTTAAGCCAAAAGACCTGCTTGAAATTCATATGGTAAGCTGAGATTGTAAAATCTGGGTCATCAGATGATCATCAAGGTAGAATCTAACTAGCTTTTAGGGTTTAGGAAAGATTTTCCCTTTTTCCATATGGAGATTATGGCAGTGTCATGCTGTAAGAGGGCTTGTGGATTTCATTCACCTACTTCTGAAGCCTCTGGTCAGACAGAAGATAATGGCTCAGAAATACATTAGGTTTAATTTAGCATACTGGGTAAGCACTCCTAAAGTTCTGCAGACATATCAACAAACACCCCCCACATACTCTGTTATCTTTAATCTGTACTGACCTTTTATATTGACATTTTAAGTAAGTACCAATGTCAGCAGAAAGAAGAACAGATTCAAATGCTTTAAACAAGTTGGAGCCATTCATCAGTTGCAGACCACATTAGCTGGTTTCTCGTATGAACAGAGCTTCCAGACCCCAATTTTTCTCCATTCCCACTTACTTTCAGGGCTCATGGTACTCATCTCTCTTCCTCCTAACTTTCCTGACTGAATGAAGTATGTAGTTGTGATCTGACAGGTATATTTGGAAAGGGGGCAAAATACTTTTTCAAGCCACAGGCTCCTCATACAATGAGCTGCAGAACACAGTTAAAGCTCTTTGCATAGCAAACGCGCACTCTAGTCTTATGCAGGTCTGTGAAAATTCCAGCCCTAGAGAGTCTGCCAGGTCAGGTTTTAAGCAGACAGGATCTCTTTGGAGTCAGCAACAGTTCTGATCGCATGAGAACTGCATGATGTGGGCCACCATGCAAGATAAATGTGGAATTGCCTGGCTGTTTCAACCACTGTCAAAACCCCAGTTCGATTTAAAATGGATATCCGGCATTTAATTCCAACCCCCAAATCGTAAGAGCCCATAGGATGCGTTAGTGAAGTGATTCAGCATTTAGCGCTGCACAGTAAACTACATGCTATATACAGCATGTTCAATATGAATTAAAATGTTTATTTTTGCATTTTGTTGTTGAGAAACTTTCCTTTAAATGGAAATTGTATTTCAATTCCAAGCAAGCAGAGCAACATTGATGTTCTTACAGGAGTGTATGAGTAAAAATAATCACTAGTAACATTGACAGAATATCAGTCAGAACTTTTTCAGGGAAGTTCTGCCCCTTGCATCCAGATTTAAATACATCATCTTCTTCAAAGTGGGATTTAATGCCCATCAACACAACTTTCACCTTAAAGACGGGCCTTTACAGCATGTTGGGATTGTATCTCCTACTTCAGAATATTGTAGCAGTTTCACAGCTCCAGGTGATTGGCAACAAGAAAGTTTAAGGATGTAAGACTTGATAATAAGTCTTAATATTAAGTCTTAATAATAAGCTTTTGTGCAAACTCATCTTTCTCAGATATTCACAAGAAATATACTCAAACCCCAAAAGTTCACAGGATCCTTGTCTGATTTTATACCATTCCCTTCATTTAAAAGTATTTTGCCTTATACAAAACATGCGATCCTTTTCACCTCCAAATTAATGAAATATGGTAGGAAAAGTAGAATAATGCAGTTTTAAAAACAGTAGCGTGATCTAATAACGAGCTGTAATAGAAACAGCCTTGTATATGGTCATTTCAGCATTTACTGAGAAAATCTGGGGTTAGGTTTTTACCTCCTTTATTATCCATCTGTTGCATTCACTTATTAATTTAGTATTTTTTAAGATCCATTAAGACCAATTAACATGTCAACAAGTACAGATAATAGAGTTAAATAACCATCTAAGGCCTTCTCATAATTGGTATTATTGCGCATGTACAGAAGTCGGGAGACAGGCATGCGTCCTTCCACATAGATACATGCTTTATTAATAATGACCTGAAAGTGACATTTATACATGATGGCATTTGAAAATTCAGATTATCAATCACTGGACTAATTTTTAGCTTTATGTGGAGACTTACGAAGAAGGAAACATTAATATAAATCCACTGAAGGCTAAAAATAAGTGATACAGTGTTGTTTTAATCACAATATTAAAGGATGTAAGCAAGATGAACCACTGTGACTCAGTTAATACCCTTTATTAGGGGGACCAATATAAATGGGAAGAGGCAAGGGAGGGCTTCTGAAAAAAGATCTAAAAAAAAAACCCAAAACCCTCCAAACCAACAACAAAAAAAAGAAAGAACAATAAACCAAACCAAACCAAACCCAACCAAACATCAACCAAAACACCACTAAACACCACCACCACCCCAAAAAAAACAACACCAAAACCACCAAAATTTAAGAGATTTTGAAATGTCAAGACACAGAGAAAGGAATAAAGTAATAATTTCAGTATTATTTTAGGAATCTAGCCAAGTAAGCTACAAAGATCACTCACAAACAAGCAACAACACAGTTTACAGTATCAGAACAGATTTAACTAAGATTGTAGCTGTTTCTTTTGGACGACTTCCAGATAAATGTATTAACATTTTTGCTTAATAGGAAGGCATTTTTTTAAATGTTCTTTAAACACCTCATATCAATCATGTGCCTCCAGTTTTCTTATTTAGGGTGCATATAGTATATCAACCGAATCCTGAGTACCTGAATGGATCAGCACTATTCCAGCTTTTCACCTTTCATTCATAAAGAACTGTGTTTCAGCAATTTTAATATATTCCTACATTTTCTTGGATCCATCTGAAAGGTACCGCTTCATTCTCTCCAAGACAAAGACTGAAACTTTTCTCCAGTGACAGGTCTCCAATTAAACAATACAATACACATCTATTAGAAAATTCAAACATCCTTTTAAAGAAATGCAATCTAATTCAGCCACAACTTCAAATGCTCTGTGTGAAGTAAAAGCGAATGCTCACAAACATTCCTGCCTCACAGAATCTTACTTGGTCTAATGTTCTTACATTGATAGTAACTACAACAGAGACCAAGACTCTGGAAATGAAAGGCTGACAGATTTTACAATTAATACGCAAGAAAAAGGAAAGTAAAACTAAATATAGCTTTGCAATGAATATTTGACTTTTTTCCTCTTAGTGGTTAGTGCTGTTACAGCAATGCAAGATTATAAGGGCAATTTTACAGGTCATTCAAATTAAATAATACAAACATCTCTCAAAATTTTCAAGTGAATGAACATTTTGTTTTGGTATAAGTACACAACCATCTCATTGTCAGTATAAAGTATTGAAGACCATCGCTACAACATAAATCTCTTGCATAGTTCAGTCTAAGGTAACACACATCACATTTCCCTGAGGACAGTTGCTCCCTGGCTCTCTCTTGAACAGAACATGATAGCTTGGAGTTAGCTCCCTGCAATAGTCACTGTCACGGTTTGCATGAGCAAAACACTAGCAAAATGTACCAGGCTGAATATTTCCTAGATCCTAAAGAAGCAAGCCTTAAAAGAAAATAGAGGACATTTCTACAGGAACAAACCATGTGGGGGACAAAATACATATTACAGATGGAAAACTTACAATTTTTCTTTTACCTAGCAAGAAAAGTCGTGTTCTGTGCCATCATACTTTAATTTTTCAGTTACACTGATCTTAAAAAAACAGACTTCCCTTAAATCTTCAGATTCTAACTTTAAGAGAATGGATAAAAATTGTTTTCATTCACTCAAAAATTATGTAAACTTCAGTCTCTATATATAGAAAGTCCTAAAGCTGAAAAATTTAAATGATGTTAACTTATCCACATACTACACATCTGCCTTTTACAGAACAAGAATTGAGAAAATGTATTTTGCAAGAGGGGCAAATTTCTATTTTTAAATGTGAAAAGTACTGATTTTTAATTCAGCCTCAAACCTAAAAGAAAATCACTTAGTTTAACATAAGATGACCACTTAAAAAATAAAAAAATAAAAAAAATCTGTAAAAAAGCAATTTTCAAAAGCTTTTAAGGAAAAAATGGAGTGCTCAACCATAGGTGGCCCTGGGTTATTGCTTTTGTAATGATAATTTCTGGGAGGCTCTACATAATTTTGTGCTTTAAGGTCTCTCATTCTTATGGTTTTCCCCTTGTAAGCTGGTCATCTTATGTCATAAGTGATTTTCTTTCTTTATAGATTAATTGAGGCTGAATTAAAATATACTTTTCCATTTTCAATGTTAACTTTGCAGTCTTGCAACTTTCTGTAATACATTTTCTCAAGTGTTCTTGCTCTGTAAGATGGCAGATTTGTAGTATGTGGATTTCCCATCTCGGTTGTATTTGCGTTAAAGTCTCCTTCTAAGCAGACAGCAAGTAAACTTACGAGTGAAGAAAACAAGTTTTTCTATTAGAATTATCAGAAGTCTGTTCTGTGTAACAAGCAAATCAAAGTATGTGCACAGAACACGATGTTTGCTAGGTAAAAGAAAAAATTTGCTTAAGTTTTTATATTGTTGCAGACTATTTTTACAGATTTTTTTTAAAAGTAATTTAATAGTCACATAAAAGGAAGCGAGGTGTTCATTGGAAAGATGTTTAAGTACAAATTTATGGTTTAACAAAAATCAGAGACTCAGATTTGAAGATATGTCATGAGTAAAATTAGATTGAGGCTTGCACACAGATACCAGAATCTCAAGGGCTATTCTGAAAAAATTTCAGCCTATATAGCAAAATCTCAAAACATTCAGCGCATTCTTGAATATTTTCTTCCTGGTCTTGGAATATTTTCTTCCTACTTGGAAATACAAACTGTATGGGTAGGTTTGGTTATTTGATTCAGCTAGAAATCACCCCTCCAAAAGAAGAGAGAAAATATCAAAAGTATTCAGGACTGTGGAATGAT
>NW_026913032.1:0-10255 GCF_034315485.1 Pezoporus occidentalis
TTCCATTCAAATGTTTTTCCTGTATGAAAGGGAGCAGTGAAAGCAACAATGGATGCACCGATGTAAAGGTGATTGTGTGCTGAACAGGTCCAGCACAAGCTTTCAATCCTGGCTCTTCTGCTGTGGGAGCAGAGGCCAAACGTTCGTGCTGTACTCACTGTGCTGCTGGGCAGCTGAGCTACGAGCTGAGAATTTGGATTCAAATGGACTTTTAGGTATGAAAGCGAGGAGAGACTGCAATGATGGTGACACCGTTGCAAAGCAGCCTGTGTGCTGAAGAGGCCCAGCACTAGCTTTCCCTGCTGGTTCTTCTGCTGTGGGAGCAGATGCCACTCTTCGTTCTGTGCTGACTGTGTTGCTGCGCAGCAGAGAGCAGGCTCTGAACTGATTCCATTCAAATGCTTTTCCTCTATGAAAGGGAGCAGTGAAAGCAACGATGGATGCACCAGTGTAAAGGTGATTGTGTGCTGAACAGGTCCAGCACAAGCTTTCAATCCTGGCTCATCTGCTGTGGGAGCAGAAGCCAAACGTTCGTGCTGTACTCACTGTGCTGCTGGGCAGCTGAGAGAGACCAGCTGAGAATTTGGATTCAAATGGAGTTTTAGGTATGAAACCGAGGAGAGACTGCAATGATGGTGACACCGTTGCAAAGCAGCCTGTGTGCTGAAGAGGCCCAGCACTAGCTTTCCCTGCTGGTTCTTCTGCTGTGGGAGCAGATGCCACTGTTCATTCTGTGCTGACAGTGTTGCTGCGCAGCAGAGAGCAGGCTCTGAACTGATTCCATTCAAATGCTTTTCCTGTATGAAAGGGAGCAGTGAAAGCAACGATGGATGCACCAATGTAAAGGTGATTGTGTGCTGAACAGGTCCAGCACAAGCTTTCAATCCTGGCTCTTCTGCTGTGGGAGCAGAAGCCAAACGTTCGTGCTGTACTCACTGTGCTGCTGGGCAACTGAAAGCGACCAGCTGAGAATTTGGATTCAAATGGAGTTTTAGGTATGAAACCGAGGAGAGACTGCAATGATGGTGACACCGTTGCAAAGCAGCCTGTGTGCTGAAGAGGCCCAGCACTAGCTTTCCCTGCTGGTTCTTCTGCTGTGGGAGCAGATGCCACTGTTCATTCTGTGCTGACAGTGTTGCTGCGCAGCAGAGAGCAGGCTCTGAACTGATTCCATTCAAATGCTTTTCCTGTATGAAAGGGAGCAGTGAAAGCAACGATGGATGCACCAATGTAAAGGTGATTGTGTGCTGAACAGGTCCAGCACAAGCTTTCAATCCTGGCTCTTCTGCTGTGGGAGCAGAAGCCAAACGTTTGTGCTGTACTCACTGTGCTGCCTGCAGCTGAGAGAGAGCAGCTGAGAATTTGGATTCAAATGGAGTTTTAGGTATGAAACCGAGGAGAGACTGCAATGATGGTGACACCGTTGCAAAGCAGCCTGTGTGCTGAAGAGGCCCAGCACTAGCTTTCCCTGCTGGTTCTTCTGCTGTGGGAGCAGATGCCACTGTTCTTTCTGTGCTGACTGTGTTGCTGCGCAGCAGAGAGCAGGCTCTGAACTGATTCCATTCAAATGCTTTTCCTGTATGAAAGGGAGCAGTGAAAGCAACGATGGATGCACCAATGTAAAGGTGATTGTGTGCTGAACAGGTCCAGCACAAGCTTTCAATCCTGGCTCTTCTGCTGTGGGAGCAGAAGCCAAACGTTCGTGCTGTACTCACTGTGCTGCTGGGCAACTGAAAGCGACCAGCTGAGAATTTGGATTCAAATGGAGTTTTAGGTATGAAACCGAGGAGAGACTGCAATGATGGTGACACCGTTGCAAAGCAGCCTGTGTGCTGAAGAGGCCCAGCACTAGCTTTCCCTGCTGGTTCTTCTGCTGTGGGAGCAGATGCCACCGTTCATTCTGTGCTGACAGTGTTGCTGCGCAGCAGAGAGCAGGCTCTGAACTGATTCCATTCAATTGCTTTTCCTGTATGAAAGGGAGCAGTGAAAGCAACGATGGATGCACCAGTGTAAAGGTGATTGTGTGCTGAACAGGTCCAGCACAAGCTTTCAATCCTGGCTCTTCTGCTGTGGGAGCAGAAGCCAAACGTTCGTGCTGTACTCACTGTGCTGCTGGGCAGCTGAGAGAGACCAGCTGAGAATTTGGATTCAAATGGAGTTTTAGGTATGAAACCGAGGAGAGACTGCAATGATGGTGACACCGTTGCAAAGCAGCCTGTGTGCTGAAGAGGCCCAGCACTAGCTTTCCCTGCTGGTTCTTCTGCTGTGGGAGCAGATGCCACTGTTCATTCTGTGCTGACAGTGTTGCTGCGCAGCAGAGAGCAGGCTCTGAACTGATTCCATTCAATTGCTTTTCCTGTATGAAAGGGAGCAGTGAAAGCAACGATGGATGCACCAATGTAAAGGTGATTGTGTGCTGAACAGGTCCAGCACAAGCTTTCAATCCTGGCTCTTCTGCTGTGGGAGCAGAAGCCAAACGTTCGTGCTGTACTCACTGTGCTGCCTGCAGCTGAGAGAGACCAGCTGAGAATTTGGATTCAAATGGAGTTTTAGGTATGAAACCGAGGAGAGACTGCAATGATGGTGACACCGTTGCAAAGCAGCCTGTGTGCTGAAGAGGCCCAGCACTAGCTTTCCCTGCTGGTTCTTCTGCTGTGGGAGCAGATGCCACTGTTCTTTCTGTGCTGACTGTGTTGCTGCCAGCAGAGAGCAGGCTCTGAACTGATTCCATTCAAATGCTTTTCCTGTATGAAAGGGAGCAGTGAAAGCAACGATGGATGCACCAATGTAAAGGTGATTGTGTGCTGAACAGGTCCAGCACAAGCTTTCAATCCTGGCTCTTCTGCTGTGGGAGCAGAAGCCAAACGTTCGTGCTGTACTCACTGTGCTGCTGGGCAACTGAAAGCGACCAGCTGAGAATTTGGATTCAAATGGAGTTTTAGGTATGAAACCGAGGAGAGACTGCAATGATGGTGACACCGTTGCAAAGCAGCCTGTGTGCTGAAGAGGCCCAGCACTAGCTTTCCCTGCTGGTTCTTCTGCTGTGGGAGCAGATGCCACTGTTCATTCTGTGCTGACAGTGTTGCTGCGCAGCAGAGAGCAGGCTCTGAACTGATTCCATTCAAATGCTTTTCCTGTATGAAAGGGAGCAGTGAAAGCAACGATGGATGCACCAATGTAAAGGTGATTGTGTGCTGAACAGGTCCAGCACAAGCTTTCAATCCTGGCTCTTCTGCTGTGGGAGCAGAAGCCAAACGTTCGTGCTGTACTCACTGTGCTGCTGGGCAACTGAAAGCGACCAGCTGAGAATTTGGATTCAAATGGAGTTTTAGGTATGAAACCGAGGAGAGACTGCAATGATGGTGACACCGTTGCAAAGCAGCCTGTGTGCTGAAGAGGCCCAGCACTAGCTTTCCCTGCTGGTTCTTCTGCTGTGGGAGCAGATGCCACTGTTCTTTCTGTGCTGACTGTGTTGCTGCCAGCAGAGAGCAGGCTCTGAACTGATTCCATTCAAATGCTTTTCCTGTATGAAAGGGAGCAGTGAAAGCAACGATGGATGCACCAATGTAAAGGTGATTGTGTGCTGAACAGGTCCAGCACAAGCTTTCCCTCCTGGCTCTTCTGCTGTGGGAGCAGAAGCCATACGTTCTTGCTTTACTCCGTGTGCTGCTGGGCAGCTGAAAGAGACCAGCTGAGAATTTGGATTCAAATGGAGTTTTAGGTATGAAACCGAGGAGAGACTGCAATGATGGTGACACCGTTGCAAAGCAGCCTGTGTGCTGAAGAGGCCCAGCACTAGCTTTCCCTGCTGGTTCTTCTGCTGTGGGAGCAGATGCCACTGTTCTTTCTGTGCTGACTGTGTTGCTGCCAGCAGAGAGCAGGCTCTGAACTGATTCCATTCAAATGCTTTTCCTGTATGAAAGGGAGCAGTGAAAGCAACGATGGATGCACCAATGTAAAGGTGATTGTGTGCTGAACAGGTCCAGCACAAGCTTTCAATCCTGGCTCTTCTGCTGTGGGAGCAGAAGCCAAACGTTCGTGCTGTACTCACTGTGCTGCCTGCAGCTGAGAGCGACCAGCTGAGAATTTGGATTCAAATGGAGTTTTAGGTATGAAACCGAGGAGAGACTGCAATGATGGTGACACCGTTGCAAAGCAGCCTGTGTGCTGAAGAGGCCCAGCACTAGCTTTCCCTGCTGGTTCTTCTGCTGTGGGAGCAGATGCCACTGTTCATTCTGTGCTGACAGTGTTGCTGCGCAGCAGAGAGCAGGCTCTGAACTGATTCCATTCAAATGCTTTTCCTGTATGAAAGGGAGCAGTGAAAGCAACGATGGATGCACCAATGTAAAGGTGATTGTGTGCTGAACAGGTCCAGCACAAGCTTTCAATCCTGGCTCTTCTGCTGTGGGAGCAGAAGCCAAACGTTCGTGCTGTACTCACTGTGCTGCTGGGCAGCTGAAAGCGACCAGCTGAGAATTTGGATTCAAATGGAGTTTTAGGTATGAAACCGAGGAGAGACTGCAATGATGGTGACACCGTTGCAAAGCAGCCTGTGTGCTGAAGAGGCCCAGCACTAGCTTTCCCTGCTGGTTCTTCTGCTGTGGGAGCAGATGCCACTGTTCATTCTGTGCTGACTGTGTTGCTGCGCAGCAGAGAGCAGGCTCTGAACTGATTCCATTCAAATGCTTTTCCTGTATGAAAGGGAGCAGTGAAAGCAACGATGGATGCACCAATGTAAAGGTGATTGTGTGCTGAACAGGTCCAGCACAAGCTTTCCCTCCTGGCTCTTCTGCTGTGGGAGCAGAAGCCAAACGTTCGTGCTGTACTCACTGTGCTGCTGGGCAGCTGAAAGCGACCAGCTGAGAATTTGGATTCAAATGGAGTTTTAGGTATGAAACCGAGGAGAGACTGCAATGATGGTGACACCGTTGCAAAGCAGCCTGTGTGCTGAAGAGGCCCAGCACTAGCTTTCCCTGCTGGTTCTTCTGCTGTGGGAGCAGATGCCACTGTTCATTCTGTGCGATGGATGCACCAGTGTAAAGGTGATTGTGTGCTGAACAGGTCCAGCACCTGCTTTCAATCCTGGCTCTTCTGCTGTGGGAGCAGAAGCCAAACGTTCGTGCTGTACTCACTGTGCTGCCTGCAGCTGAGAGAGACCAGCTGAGAATTTGGATTCAAATGGAGTTTTAGGTATGAAACCGAGGAGAGACTGCAATGATGGTGACACCGTTGCAAAGCAGCCTGTGTGCTGAAGAGGCCCAGCACTAGCTTTCCCTGCTGGTTCTTCTGCTGTGGGAGCAGATGCCACTGTTCTTTCTGTGCTGACTGTGTTGCTGCCAGCAGAGAGCAGGCTCTGAACTGATTCCATTCAAATGCTTTTCCTGTATGAAAGGGAGCAGTGAAAGCAACGATGGATGCACCAATGTAAAGGTGATTGTGTGCTGAACAGGTCCAGCACAAGCTTTCCCTCCTGGCTCTTCTGCTGTGGGAGCAGAAGCCAAACGTTCGTGCTGTACTCACTGTGCTGCCTGCAGCTGAGAGAGAGCGACCAGCTGAGAATTTGGATTCAAATGGAGTTTTAGGTATGAAACCGAGGAGAGACTGCAATGATGGTGACACCGTTGCAAAGCAGCCTGTGTGCTGAAGAGGCCCAGCACTAGCTTTCCCTGCTGGTTCTTCTGCTGTGGGAGCAGATGCCACTGTTCTTTCTGTGCTGACTGTGTTGCTGCCAGCAGAGAGCAGGCTCTGAACTGATTCCATTCAAATGCTTTTCCTGTATGAAAGGGAGCAGTGAAAGCAACGATGGATGCACCAATGTAAAGGTGATTGTGTGCTGAACAGGTCCAGCACCAGCTTTCAATCCTGACACTTCTGCTGTGGGAGCAGAAGCCAAACGTTCGTGCTGTACTCACTGTGCTGCTGGGCAACTGAAAGCGACCAGCTGAGAATTTGGATTCAAATGGAGTTTTAGGTATGAAACCGAGGAGAGACTGCAATGATGGTGACACCGTTGCAAAGCAGCCTGTGTGCTGAAGAGGCCCAGCACTAGCTTTCCCTGCTGGTTCTTCTGCTGTGGGAGCAGATGCCACTGTTCATTCTGTGCTGACAGTGTTGCTGCGCAGCAGAGAGCAGGCTCTGAACTGATTCCATTCAAATGCTTTTCCTGTATGAAAGGGAGCAGTGAAAGCAACGATGGATGCACCAATGTAAAGGTGATTGTGTGCTGAACAGGTCCAGCACCAGCTTTCAATCCTGACACTTCTGCTGTGGGAGCAGAAGGCAAACGTTCGTGCTGTACTCACTGTGCTGCTTGGCAACTGAAAGCGACCAGCTGAGAATTTGGATTCAAATGGAGTTTTATGTATGAAACCGAGGAGAGACTGCAATGATGGTGACACCGTTGCAAAGCAGCCTGTGTGCTGAAGAGGCCCAGCACTAGCTTTCCCTGCTGGTTCTTCTGCTGTGGGAGCAGATGCCACTGTTCTTTCTGTGCTGACTGTGTTGCTGCCAGCAGAGAGCAGGCTCTGAACTGATTCGATTCAAATGCTTTTCCTGTATGAAAGGGAGCAGTGAAAGCAACGATGGATGCACCGATGTAAAGGTGATTGTGTGCTGAACAGGTCCAGCACAATCTTTCAATCCTGGCTCTTCTGCTGTGGGAGCAGAAGCCAAACGTTCGTGCTGTACTCACTGTGCTGCCTGCAGCTGAGAGTGACCAGCTGAGAATTTGGATTCAAATGGAGTTTTAGGTATGAAACCGAGGAGAGACTGCAATGATGGTGACACCGTTGCAAAGCAGCCTGTGTGCTGAAGAGGCCCAGCACTAGCTTTCCCTGCTGGTTCTTCTGCTGTGGGAGCAGATGCCACTGTTCTTTCTGTGCTGACTGTGTTGCTGCCAGCAGAGAGCAGGCTCTGAACTGATTCCATTCAAATGCTTTTCCTGTATGAAAGGGAGCAGTGAAAGCAACGATGGATGCACCACTGTAAAGGTGATTGTGTGCTGAACAGGTCCAGCACAAGCTTTCAATCCTGGCTCTTCTGCTGTGGGAGCAGAGGCCAAACGTTCGTGCTGTACTCACTGGGCTGCTGGGCAGCTGAAAGCGACCAGCTGAGAATTTGGATTCAAAAGGACTTTTAGGTATGAAAGCCAGGAGAGACTGCAATGATGGTGACACCGTTGCAAAGCAGCCTGTGTGCTGAAGAAGCCCAGCACTAGCTTTCCCTGCTGGTTCTTCTGCTGTGGGAGCAGATGCCACTGTTCATTCTGTGCTGACTGTGTTGCTGCGCAGCAGAGAGCAGGCTCTGAACTGATTCCATTCAAATGCTTTTCCTGTATGAAAGGGAGCAGTGAAAGCAACGATGGATGCACCAATGTAAAGGTGATTGTGTGCTGAACAGGTCCAGCACCAGCTTTCAATCCTGACACTTCTGCTGTGGGAGCAGAAGCCAAACGTTCGTGCTGTACTCACTGTGCTGCTGGGCAACTGAAAGCGACCAGCTGAGAATTTGGATTCAAATGGAGTTTTAGGTATGAAACCGAGGAGAGACTGCAATGATGGTGACACCGTTGCAAAGCAGCCTGTGTGCTGAAGAGGCCCAGCACTAGCTTTCCCTGCTGGTTCTTCTGCTGTGGGAGCAGATGCCACTGTTCATTCTGTGCTGACTGTGTTGCTGCGCAGCAGAGAGCAGGCTCTGAACTGATTCCATTCAAATGCTTTTCCTGTATGAAAGGGAGCAGTGAAAGCAACGATGGATGCACCAGTGTAAAGGTGATTGAGACTGCAATGATGGTGACACCGTTGCAAAGCAGCCTGTGTGCTGAAGAGGCCCAGCACTAGCTTTCCCTGCTGGTTCTTCTGCTGTGGGAGCAGATGCCACTGTTCTTTCTGTGCTGACTGTGTTGCTGCCAGCAGAGAGCAGGCTCTGAACTGATTCCATTCAAATGCTTTTCCTGTATGAAAGGGAGCAGTGAAAGCAACGATGGATGCACCAATGTAAAGGTGATTGTGTGCTGAACAGGTCCAGCACAAGCTTTCAATCCTGGCTCTTCTGCTGTGGGAGCAGAAGCCAAACGTTCGTGCTGTACTCACTGTGCTGCTGGGCAGCTGAGAGCGACCAGCTGAGAATTTGGATTCAAATGGAGTTTTAGGTATGAAACCGAGGAGAGACTGCAATGATGGTGACACCGTTGCAAAGCAGCCTGTGTGCTGAAGAGGCCCAGCACTAGCTTTCCCTGCTGGTTCTTCTGCTGTGGGAGCAGATGCCACTGTTCTTTCTGTGCTGACTGTGTTGCTGCGCAGCAGAGAGCAGGCTCTGAACTGATTCCATTCAAATGCTTTTCCTGTATGAAAGGGAGCAGTGAAAGCAACGATGGATGCACCAATGTAAAGGTGATTGTGTGCTGAACAGGTCCAGCACAAGCTTTCAATCCTGGCTCTTCTGCTGTGGGAGCAGAAGCCAAACGTTCGTGCTGTACTCACTGTGCTGCTGGGCAGCTGAGAGCGACCAGCTGAGAATTTGGATTCAAATGGAGTTTTAGGTATGAAACCGAGGAGAGACTGCAATGATGGTGACACCGTTGCAAAGCAGCCTGTGTGCTGAAGAGGCCCAGCACTAGCTTTCCCTGCTGGTTCTTCTGCTGTGGGAGCAGATGCCACTGTTCTTTCTGTGCTGACTGTGTTGCTGCCAGCAGAGAGCAGGCTCTGAACTGATTCCATTCAAATGCTTTTCCTGTATGAAAGGGAGCAGTGAAAGCAACGATGGATGCACCAATGTAAAGGTGATTGTGTGCTGAACAGGTCCAGCACCAGCTTTCAATCCTGGCTCTTCTGCTGTGGGAGCAGAAGCCAAACGTTCGTGCTGTACTCACTGTGCTGCTGGGCAACTGAAAGCGACCAGCTGAGAATTTGGATTCAAATGGAGTTTTAGGTATGAAACCGAGGAGAGACTGCAATGATGGTGACACCGTTGCAAAGCAGCCTGTGTGCTGAAGAGGCCCAGCACTAGCTTTCCCTGCTGGTTCTTCTGCTGTGGGAGCAGATGCCACTGTTCATTCTGTGCTGACTGTGTTGCTGCGCAGCAGAGAGCAGGCTCTGAACTGATTCCATTCAAATGCTTTTCCTGTATGAAAGGGAGCAGTGAAAGCAACGATGGATGCACCAATGTAAAGGTGATTGTGTGCTGAACAGGTCCAGCACAAGCTTTCAATCCTGGCTCTTCTGCTGTGGGAGCAGAAGCCAAACGTTCGTGCTGTACTCACTGTGCTGCTTGCAGCTGAGAGAGACCAGCTGAGAATTTGGATTCAAATGGAGTTTTAGGTATGAAACCGAGGAGAGACTGCAATGATGGTGACACCGTTGCAAAGCAGCCTGTGTGCTGAAGAGGCCCAGCACTAGCTTTCCCTGCTGGTTCTTCTGCTGTGGGAGCAGATGCCACTGTTCTTTCTGTGCTGACTGTGTTGCTGCGCAGCAGAGAGCAGGCTCTGAACTGATTCCATTCAAATGCTTTTCCTGTATGAAAGGGAGCAGTGAAAGCAACGATGGATGCACCAATGTAAAGGTGATTGTGTGCTGAACAGGTCCAGCACAAGCTTTCAATCCTGGCTCTTCTGCTGTGGGAGCAGAAGCCAAACGTTCGTGCTGTACTCACTGTGCTGCTGGGCAGCTGAAAGCGACCAGCTGAGAATTTGGATTCAAATGGAGTTTTAGGTATGAAACCGAGGAGAGACTGCAATGATGGTGACACCGTTGCAAGCAGCCTCTGCACTAGCTTTCCCTGCTGGTTCTTCTGCTGTGGGAGCAGATGCCACTGTTCATTCTGTGCTGACAGTGTTGCTGCGCAGCAGAGAGCAGGCTCTGAACTGATTCCATTCAAATGCTTTTCCTGTATGAAAGGGAGCAGTGAAAGCAACGATGGATGCACCAGTGTAAAGGTGATTGTGTGGCCCAGCACTAGCTTTCCCTGCTGGTTCTTCTGCTGTGGGAGCAGATGCCACTGTTCATTCTGTGCTGACTGTGTTGCTGCGCAGCAGAGAGCAGGCTCTGAACTGATTCCATTCAAATGTTTTCCTGTATGAAAGGGAGCAGTGAAAGCAACGATGGATGCACCATATAAAGGTGATTGTGTGCTGAACAGGTCCAGCATCAGCTTTCAATCCTGACACTTCTGCTGTGGGAGCAGAAGCCAAACGTTCGTGCTGTACTCACTGTGCTGCCTGCAGCTGAGAGGGACCAGCTGAGAATTTGGATTCAAATGG
>NW_026913033.1:0-8084 GCF_034315485.1 Pezoporus occidentalis
TCTAGATATATAGTATTACACTCGCTTTGTTACAGTTAGAGGGGAGAAATGGGGTAGGGTTAGGTTTACGGTTAGGGTTAGGGTTAGGGTTAGGGTTAGGGTTAGGGTTGAGAACCTCTGTGGGTCATTAGAATCCTCTTGAACATGCTTTATTTTGATCACTTTGTTACGTTTCCTCTGTTTTCCTGTATATATATATACATATAGTATTACACTCACTTTGTTACAGTTACAGGGGAGAAATGGGTTAGGGTTAGGGTTAGTGTTAGGGTTAGGGTTGGGGTTGAGAACCTCTGTGGGTCATTAGAATGCTCTTGAACATACTTTATTTTGCTCACTTTGTTACGTTTACTGTGTTTTCCTATATATCTATATATATAGTGTTGCACTCACTTTGTTACAGTTAGAGGGGAGAAATGGGGTAGGGTTAGGTTTACGGTTACGGTTAGGGTTAGGGTTAGGGTTAGGGTTGAGAACCTCTGTGGGTCATTAGAATCCTCTTGAACATGCTTTATTTTGATCACTTTGTTACGTTTCCTCTGTTTTCCTGTATATATATATACATATAGTATTACACTCACTTTGTTACAGTTACAGGGGAGAAATGGGTTAGGGTTAGGGTTAGGTTTAGGGTTTGGGTTAGGGTTAGGGTTGAGAACCTCTGTGGGTCATTAGAATGCTCTTGAACATGTTTTATTTTGCTCACTTTGTTACGTTTCCTCTGTTTTCCTGTATATATCTATATATATAGTGTTGCACTCACTTTGTTACAGTTACAGGGGAGAAATGGGTTAGGGTTAGTGTGAGGGTTAGGGTTAGTGTTAGGGTTAGGGTTAGGGTTAGGGTTGAGAACCTCTGTGGGTCATTAGAATGCTCTTGAACATGCTTTCTTTTGCTCACTTTGTTACGTTTCCTCTGTTTTCCTGTATATATATATACATATAGTATTGCACTCACTTTGTTACAGTTACAGGGGAGAAATGTTAGGGTTAGGTTAGGGTTAGGGTTAGGGTTAGGGTTAGGGTTGAGTACCTCTGTGGGTCATTAGAATGCTCTTGAACATGCTTTATTTTGCTCACTTTGTTACATTTACTGTGTTTTCCTATATATCTATATATATAGTGTTGCACTCACTTTGTTACAGTTACAGGGGAGAAATGGGTTAGGGTTAGGGTTAGGGTTAGGGTTGGGGTTGAGAACCTCTGTGGGTCATTAGAATGCTCTTGAACATACTTTATTTTGATCACTTTGTTACGTTTACTGTGTTTTCCTGTATATATATATACATATAGTATTACACTCGCTTTGTTACAGTTAGAGGGGAGAAATGGGGTAGGGTTAGGTTTAGGTTTAGGGTTAGGGTTAGGGTTAGGGTTAGGGTTAGGGTTAGGGTTGAGAACCTCTGTGGGTCATTAGAATGCTCTTGAACATGTTTTATTTTGATCACTTTGTTACGTTTCCTCTGTTTTCCTGTATATATATATACATATAGTATTACACTCACTTTGTTACAGTTACAGGGGAGAAATGGGTTAGGGTTAGGGTTAGGGTTAGGGTTAGGGTTAGGGTTAGGGTTAGGGTTGAGAACCTCTGTGGGTCATTAGAATGCTCTTGAACATGCTTTATTTTGCTCACTTTGTTACGTTTACTGTGTTTTCCTATATATATATATATATAGTATTGCACTCACTTTGTTACAGTTACAGGGGAGAAATGGTGTAGGGTTAGGTTTACGGTTAGGGTTAGGGTTAGGGTTAGGGTTAGGGTTGAGAACCTCTGTGGGTCATTAGAATGCTCTTGAACATACTTTATTTTGCTCACTTTGTTACGTTTACTGTGTTTTCCTGTATATATATATACATATAGTATTACACTCACTTTGTTACAGTTACAGGGGAGAAATGGGGTAGGGTTAGGTTTACGGTTAGGGTTAGGGTTAGGGTTAGGGTTAGGGTTAGGGTTAGGGTTGAGAACCTCTGTGGGTCATTAGAATCCTCTTGAACATGCTTTATTTTGCTCACTTTGTTACGTTTCCTCTGTTTTCCTGTATATATATATACATATAGTATTACACTCACTTTGTTACAGTTACAGGGGGAGAAATGGGTTAGGGTTAGTGTTAGGGTTAGGGTTAGGGTTAGGGTTAGGGTTGAGTACCTCTGTGGGTCATTAGAATGCTCTTGAACATGCTTTATTTTGCTCACTTTGTTACATTTACTGTGTTTTCCTATATATATATATATATAGTATTACACTCACTTTGTTACAGTTACAGGGGAGAAATGGGTTAGGGTTAGGGTTAGGGTTAGGGTTAGGGTTAGGGTTGAGAACCTCTGTGGGTCATTAGAATGCTCTTGAACATGCTTTATTTTGCTCACTTTGTTACGTTTACTGTGTTTTCCTATATATATAGATATATAGTATTACACTCTCTTTGTTACAGTTAGAGGGGAGAAATGGGTTAGGGTTAGGTTTACGGTTAGGGTTAGGGTTAGGGTTAGGGTTAGGGTTAGGGTTGAGAACCTCTGTGGGTCATTAGAATCCTCTTGAACATGCTTTATTTTGATCACTTTGTTACGTTTCCTCTGTTTTCCTGTATATATATATACATATAGTATTACACTCACTTTGTTACAGTTACAGGGGAGAAATGGGTTAGGGTTAGGGTTAGGTTTAGGGTTAGGGTTAGGGTTAGGGTTAGGGTTAGGGTTGAGAACCTCTGTGGGTCATTAGAATGCTCTTGAACATGTTTTATTTTGCTCACTTTGTTACGTTTCCTCTGTTTTCCTGTATATATATATACATATAGTATTACACTCACTTTGTTACAGTTACAGGGGAGAAATGGGTTAGGGTTAGTGTTAGGGTTAGGGTTAGGGTTAGGGTTAGGGTTGAGTACCTCTGTGGGTCATTAGAATGCTCTTGAACATGCTTTATTTTGCTCACTTTGTTACATTTACTGTGTTTTCCTATATATCTATATATATAGTGTTGCACTCACTTTGTTACAGTTACAGGGGAGAAATGGGTTAGGGTTAGGGTTAGGGTTAGGGTTAGGGTTGGGGTTGAGAACCTCTGTGGGTCATTAGAATGCTCTTGAACATACTTTATTTTGCTCACTTTGTTACGTTTACTGTGTTTTCCTATATATCTAGATATATAGTATTACACTCGCTTTGTTACAGTTAGAGGGGAGAAATGGGGTAGGGTTAGGTTTACGGTTAGGGTTAGGGTTAGGGTTAGGGTTAGGGTTAGGGTTGAGAACCTCTGTGGGTCATTAGAATCCTCTTGAACATGCTTTATTTTGATCACTTTGTTACGTTTCCTCTGTTTTCCTGTATATATATATACATATAGTATTACACTCACTTTGTTACAGTTACAGGGGAGAAATAGGGTTAGGGTTAGGTTTAGGGTTAGGGTTAGGGTTAGGGTTAGGGTTAGGGTTAGGGTTGAGAACCTCTGTGGGTCATTAGAATGCTCTTGAACATGTTTTATTTTGCTCACTTTGTTACGTTTCCTCTGTTTTCCTGTATATATATATACATATAGTATTACACTCACTTTGTTACAGTTACAGGGGAGAAATGGGTTAGGGTTAGTGTTAGGGTTAGGGTTAGGGTTAGGGTTAGGGTTGAGTACCTCTGTGGGTCATTAGAATGCTCTTGAACATGCTTTATTTTGCTCACTTTGTTACATTTACTGTGTTTTCCTATATATCTATATATATAGTGTTGCACTCACTTTGTTACAGTTACAGGGGAGAAATGGGTTAGGGTTAGGGTTAGGGTTAGGGTTAGGGTTGGGGTTGAGAACCTCTGTGGGTCATTAGAATGCTCTTGAACATACTTTATTTTGCTCACTTTGTTACGTTTACTGTGTTTTCCTATATATATAGATATATAGTATTACACTCGCTTTGTTACAGTTAGAGGGGAGTAATGGGGTAGGGTTAGGTTTACGGTTAGGGTTAGGGTTAGGGTTAGGGTTAGGGTTAGGGTTGAGAACCTCTGTGGGTCATTAGAATCCTCTTGAACATGCTTTATTTTGATCACTTTGTTACGTTTCCTCTGTTTTCCTGTATATATATATACATATAGTATTACACTCACTTTGTTACAGTTACAGGGGAGAAATGGGTTAGGGTTAGGGTTAGGGTTAGGGTTAGGGTTAGGGTTAGGGTTAGGGTTAGGGTTGAGAACCTCTGTGGGTCATTAGAATGCTCTTGAACATGTTTTATTTTGCTCACTTTGTTACGTTTCCTCTGTTTTCCTGTATATATATATACATATAGTATTACACTCACTTTGTTACAGTTACAGGGGAGAAATGGGTTAGGGTTAGTGTTAGGGTTAGGGTTAGGGTTAGGGTTAGGGTTGAGTACCTCTGTGGGTCATTAGAATGCTCTTGAACATGCTTTATTTTGCTCACTTTGTTACATTTACTGTGTTTTCCTATATATCTATATATATAGTGTTGCACTCACTTTGTTACAGTTACAGGGGAGAAATGGGTTAGGGTTAGGGTTAGGGTTAGGGTTAGGGTTGGGGTTGAGAACCTCTGTGGGTCATTAGAATGCTCTTGAACATACTTTATTTTGCTCACTTTGTTACGTTTACTGTGTTTTCCTATATATCTAGATATATAGTATTACACTCGCTTTGTTACAGTTAGAGGGGAGAAATGGGGTAGGGTTAGGTTTAGGGTTAGGGTTAGGGTTAGGGTTAGGGTTAGGGTTGAGAACCTCTGTGGGTCATTAGAATGCTCTTGAACATGCTTTATTTTGATCACTTTGTTACGTTTCCTCTGTTTTCCTGTATATATATATACATATAGTATTACACTCACTTTGTTACAGTTACAGGGGAGAAATGGGTTAGGGTTAGGGTTAGGTTTAGGGTTAGGGTTAGGGTTAGGGTTAGGGTTAGGGTTGAGAACCTCTGTGGGTCATTAGAATGCTCTTGAACATGTTTTATTTTGCTCACTTTGTTACGTTTCCTCTGTTTTCCTGTATATATATATACATATAGTATTACACTCACTTTGTTACAGTTACAGGGGAGAAATGGGTTAGGGTTAGGGTTAGGGTTAGGGTTAGGGTTAGGGTTAGGGTTGAGTACCTCTGTGGGTCATTAGAATGCTCTTGAACATGCTTTATTTTGCTCACTTTGTTACATTTACTGTGTTTTCCTATATATCTATATATATAGTGTTGCACTCACTTTGTTACAGTTACAGGGGAGAAATGGGTTAGGGTTAGGGTTAGGGTTAGGGTTAGGGTTGGGGTTGAGAACCTCTGTGGGTCATTAGAATGCTCTTGAACATACTTTATTTTGCTCACTTTGTTACGTTTACTGTGTTTTCCTATATATATATATATATATATAGTATTACACTCACTTTGTTACAGTTAGAGGGGAGAAATGGGGTAGGGTTAGGTTTAGGGTTAGGGTTAGGGTTAGGGTTAGGGTTAGGGTTAGGGTTGAGAACCTCTGTGGGTCATTAGAATGCTCTTGAACATGCTTTATTTTGATCACTTTGTTACGTTTCCTCTGTTTTCCTGTATATATATATACATATAGTATTACACTCACTTTGTTACAGTTACAGGGGAGAAATGGGTTAGGGTTAGTTAGGGTTAGGGTTAGGGTTAGGGTTAGGGTTGAGAACCTCTGTGGGTCATTAGAATGCTCTTGAACATGCTTTATTTTGCTCACTTTGTTACATTTACTGTGTTTTCCTATATATCTATATATATAGTGTTGCACTCACTTTGTTACAGTTACAGGGGAGAAATGGGGTAGGGTTAGGGTTAGGGTTAGGGTTAGGGTTAGGGTTGGGGTTGAGAACCTCTGTGGGTCATTAGAATGCTCTTGAACATACTTTATTTTGCTCACTTTGTTACGTTTACTGTGTTTTCCTATATATCTATATATATAGTATTACACTCGCTTTGTTACAGTTACAGGGGAGAAATGGGGTAGGGTTAGGTTTAGGGTTAGGGTTAGGGTTAGGGTTAGGGTTAGGGTTAGGGTTGAGAACCTCTGTGGGTCATTAGAATGCTCTTGAACATGCTTTATTTTGATCACTTTGTTACGTTTCCTCTGTTTTCCTGTATATATATATACATATAGTATTACACTCACTTTGTTACAGTTACAGGGGAGAAATGGGTTAGGGTTAGTGTTAGGGTTAGGGTTAGGGTTAGGGTTAGGGAGTACCTCTGTGGGTCATTAGAATGCTCTTGAACATGCTTTATTTTGCTCACTTTGTTACATTTACTGTGTTTTCCTATATATATATATATATAGTGTTGCACTCACTTTGTTACAGTTACAGGGGAGAAATGGGTTAGGGTTAGGGTTAGGGTTAGGGTTAGGGTTGGGGTTGAGAACCTCTGTGGGTCATTAGAATGCTCTTGAACATACTTTATTTTGCTCACTTTGTTACGTTTACTGTGTTTTCCTATATATCTAGATATATAGTATTACACTCGCTTTGTTACAGTTAGAGGGGAGAAATGGGGTAGGGTTAGGTTTACGGTTAGGGTTAGGGTTAGGGTTAGGGTTAGGGTTAGGGTTGAGAACCTCTGTGGGTCATTAGAATCCTCTTGAACATGCTTTATTTTGATCACTTTGTTACGTTTCCTCTGTTTTCCTGTATATATATATACATATAGTATTACACTCACTTTGTTACAGTTACAGGGGAGAAATGGGTTAGGGTTAGGGTTTAGGTTTAGGGTTAGGGTTAGGGTTAGGGTTAGGGTTAGGGTTGAGAACCTCTGTGGGTCATTAGAATGCTCTTGAACATGTTTTATTTTGCTCACTTTGTTACGTTTCCTCTGTTTTCCTGTATATATATATACATATAGTATTACACTCACTTTGTTACAGTTACAGGGGAGAAATGGGTTAGGGTTAGTGTTAGGGTTAGGGTTAGGGTTAGGGTTGAGTAACCTCTGTGGGTCATTAGAATGCTCTTGAACATGCTTTATTTTGCTCACTTAGTTACATTTAATGTTTTTTCCTATATATCTATATATATAGTGTTGCACTCACTTTGTTACAGTTACAGGGGAGAAATGGGTTAGGGTTAGGGTTAGGGTTAGGGTTAGGGTTGGGGTTGAGAACCTCTGTGGGTCATTAGAATGCTCTTGAACATACTTTATTTTGCTCACTTTGTTACGTTTACTGTGTTTTCCTATATATCTAGATATATAGTATTACACTCGCTTTGTTACAGTTAGAGGGGAGAAATGGGGTAGGGTTAGGTTTACGGTTAGGGTTAGGGTTAGGGTTAGGGTTAGGGTTAGGGTTGAGAACCTCTGTGGGTCATTAGAATCCTCTTGAACATGCTTTATTTTGATCACTTTGTTACGTTTCCTCTGTTTTCCTGTATATATATATACATATAGTATTACACTCACTTTGTTACAGTTACAGGGGAGAAATGGGTTAGGGTTAGGGTTAGGTTTAGGGTTAGGGTTAGGGTTAGGGTTAGGGTTAGGGTTGAGAACCTCTGTGGGTCATTAGAATGCTCTTGAACATGTTTTATTTTGCTCACTTTGTTACGTTTCCTCTGTTTTCCTGTATATATATATACATATAGTATTACACTCACTTTGTTACAGTTACAGGGGAGAAATGGGTTAGGGTTAGTGTTAGGGTTAGGGTTAGGGTTAGGGTTGAGTACCTCTGTGGGTCATTAGAATGCTCTTGAACATGCTTTATTTTGCTCACTTTGTTACATTTACTGTGTTTTCCTATATATCTATATATATAGTGTTGCACTCACTTTGTTACAGTTACAGGGGAGAAATGGGTTAGGGTTAGGGTTAGGGTTAGGGTTAGGGTTGGGGTTGAGAACCTCTGTGGGTCATTAGAATGCTCTTGAACATACTTTATTTTGCTCACTTTGTTACGTTTACTGTGTTTTCCTATATATCTAGAGGGTTAGGGTTAGGGTTAGGGTTAGGGTTAGGGTTGAGAACCTCTGTGGGTCATTAGAATGCTCTTGAACATGTTTTATTTTGCTCACTTTGTTACGTTTCCTCTGTTTTCCTGTATATATATATACACATA
>NW_026913034.1:0-55253 GCF_034315485.1 Pezoporus occidentalis
CTGATTCCATTCAATTGCTTTTCCTGTATGAAAGGGAGCAGTGAAAGCAACGATGGATGCACCAATGTAAAGGTGATTGTGTGCTGAACAGGTCCAGCACAAGCTTTCAATCCTGGCTCTTCTGCTGTGGGAGCAGAAGCCAAACGTTCGTGCTGTACTCACTGTGCTGCCTGCAGCTGAGAGAGACCAGCTGAGAATTTGGATTCAAATGGAGTTTTAGGTATGAAACCGAGGAGAGACTGCAATGATGGTGACACCGTTGCAAAGCAGCCTGTGTGCTGAAGAGGCCCAGCACTAGCTTTCCCTGCTGGTTCTTCTGCTGTGGGAGCAGATGCCACTGTTCTTTCTGTGCTGACTGTGTTGCTGCCAGCAGAGAGCAGGCTCTGAACTGATTCCATTCAAATGCTTTTCCTGTATGAAAGGGAGCAGTGAAAGCAACGATGGATGCACCAATGTAAAGGTGATTGTGTGCTGAACAGGTCCAGCACAAGCTTTCAATCCTGGCTCTTCTGCTGTGGGAGCAGAAGCCAAACGTTCGTGCTGTACTCACTGTGCTGCTGGGCAACTGAAAGCGACCAGCTGAGAATTTGGATTCAAATGGAGTTTTAGGTATGAAACCGAGGAGAGACTGCAATGATGGTGACACCGTTGCAAAGCAGCCTGTGTGCTGAAGAGGCCCAGCACTAGCTTTCCCTGCTGGTTCTTCTGCTGTGGGAGCAGATGCCACTGTTCATTCTGTGCTGACAGTGTTGCTGCGCAGCAGAGAGCAGGCTCTGAACTGATTCCATTCAAATGCTTTTCCTGTATGAAAGGGAGCAGTGAAAGCAACGATGGATGCACCAATGTAAAGGTGATTGTGTGCTGAACAGGTCCAGCACAAGCTTTCAATCCTGGCTCTTCTGCTGTGGGAGCAGAAGCCAAACGTTCGTGCTGTACTCACTGTGCTGCTGGGCAGCTGAGAGAGACCAGCTGAGAATTTGGATTCAAATGGAGTTTTAGGTATGAAACCGAGGAGAGACTGCAATGATGGTGACACCGTTGCAAAGCAGCCTGTGTGCTGAAGAGGCCCAGCACTAGCTTTCCCTGCTGGTTCTTCTGCTGTGGGAGCAGATGCCACTGTTCTTTCTGTGCTGACTGTGTTGCTGCCAGCAGAGAGCAGGCTCTGAACTGATTCCATTCAAATGCTTTTCCTGTATGAAAGGGAGCAGTGAAAGCAACGATGGATGCACCAATGTAAAGGTGATTGTGTGCTGAACAGGTCCAGCACAAGCTTTCAATCCTGGCTCTTCTGCTGTGGGAGCAGAAGCCAAACGTTCGTGCTGTACACACTATGCTGCTGGGCAACTGGAAGCGACCAGCTGAGAATTTGGATTCAAATGGAGTTTTAGGTATGAAACCGAGGAGAGACTGCAATGATGGTGACACCGTTGCAAAGCAGCCTGTGTGCTGAAGAGGCCCAGCACTAGCTTTCCCTGCTGGTTCTTCTGCTGTGGGAGCAGATGCCACTGTTCATTCTGTGCTGACAGTGTTGCTGCGCAGCAGAGAGCAGGCTCTGAACTGATTCCATTCAAATGCTTTTCCTGTATGAAAGGGAGCAGTGAAAGCAACGATGGATGCACCAATGTAAAGGTGATTGTGTGCTGAACAGGTCCAGCACAAGCTTTCAATCCTGGCTCTTCTGCTGTGGGAGCAGAAGCCAAACGTTCGTGCTGTACTCACTGTGCTGCTGGGCAACTGAGAGCGACCAGCTGAGAATTTGGATTCAAATGGAGTTTTAGGTATGAAACCGAGGAGAGACTGCAATGATGGTGACACCGTTGCAAAGCAGCCTGTGTGCTGAAGAGGCCCAGCACTAGCTTTCCCTGCTGGTTCTTCTGCTGTGGGAGCAGATGCCACTGTTCTTTCTGTGCTGACTGTGTTGCTGCCAGCAGAGAGCAGGCTCTGAACTGATTCCATTCAAATGCTTTTCCTGTATGAAAGGGAGCAGTGAAAGCAACGATGGATGCACCAATGTAAAGGTGATTGTGTGCTGAACAGGTCCAGCACAAGCTTTCAATCCTGGCTCTTCTGCTGTGGGAGCAGAAGCCAAACGTTCGTGCTGTACTCACTGTGCTGCTGGGCAACTGAAAGCGACCAGCTGAGAATTTGGATTCAAATGGAGTTTTAGGTATGAAACCGAGGAGAGACTGCAATGATGGTGACACCGTTGCAAAGCAGCCTGTGTGCTGAAGAGGCCCAGCACTAGCTTTCCCTGCTGGTTCTTCTGCTGTGGGAGCAGATGCCACTGTTCTTTCTGTGCTGACTGTGTTGCTGCCAGCAGAGAGCAGGCTCTGAACTGATTCCATTCAAATGCTTTTCCTGTATGAAAGGGAGCAGTGAAAGCAACGATGGATGCACCAATGTAAAGGTGATTGTGTGCTGAACAGGTCCAGCACAAGCTTTCAATCCTGGCTCTTCTGCTGTGGGAGCAGAAGCCAAACGTTCGTGCTGTACTCACTGTGCTGCTGGGCAACTGAAAGCGACCAGCTGAGAATTTGGATTCAAATGGAGTTTTAGGTATGAAACCGAGGAGAGACTGCAATGATGGTGACACCGTTGCAAAGCAGCCTGTGTGCTGAAGAGGCCCAGCACTAGCTTTCCCTGCTGGTTCTTCTGCTGTGGGAGCAGATGCCACTGTTCATTCTGTGCTGACTGTGTTGCTGCGCAGCAGAGAGCAGGCTCTGAACTGATTCCATTCAAATGCTTTTCCTGTATGAAAGGGAGCAGTGAAAGCAACGATGGATGCACCAATGTAAAGGTGATTGTGTGCTGAACAGGTCCAGCACAAGCTTTCAATCCTGGCTCTTCTGCTGTGGGAGCAGAAGCCAAACGTTCGTGCTGTACTCACTGTGCTGCTGGGCAACTGAAAGAGACCAGCTGAGAATTTGGATTCAAATGGAGTTTTAGGTATGAAACCGAGGAGAGACTGCAATGATGGTGACACCGTTGCAAAGCAGCCTGTGTGCTGAAGAGGCCCAGCACTAGCTTTCCCTGCTGGTTCTTCTGCTGTGGGAGCAGATGCCACTGTTCTTTCTGTGCTGACTGTGTTGCTGCGCAGCAGAGAGCAGGCTCTGAACTGATTCCATTCAAATGCTTTTCCTGTATGAAAGGGAGCAGTGAAAGCAACGATGGATGCACCAATGTAAAGGTGATTGTGTGCTGAACAGGTCCAGCACAAGCTTTCAATCCTGGCTCTTCTGCTGTGGGAGCAGAAGCCAAACGTTCGTGCTGTACTCACTGTGCTGCTGGGCAACTGAAAGCGACCAGCTGAGAATTTGGATTCAAATGGAGTTTTAGGTATGAAACCGAGGAGAGACTGCAATGATGGTGACACCGTTGCAAAGCAGCCTGTGTGCTGAAGAGGCCCAGCACTAGCTTTCCCTGCTGGTTCTTCTGCTGTGGGAGCAGATGCCACTGTTCATTCTGTGCTGACTGTGTTGCTGCGCAGCAGAGAGCAGGCTCTGAACTGATTCCATTCAAATGCTTTTCCTGTATGAAAGGGAGCAGTGAAAGCAACGATGGATGCACCAATGTAAAGGTGATTGTGTGCTGAACAGGTCCAGCACAAGCTTTCAATCCTGGCTCTTCTGCTGTGGGAGCAGAAGCCAAACGTTCGTGCTGTACTCACTGTGCTGCTGGGCAACTGAAAGCGACCAGCTGAGAATTTGGATTCAAATGGAGTTTTAGGTATGAAACCGAGGAGAGACTGCAATGATGGTGACACCGTTGCAAAGCAGCCTGTGTGCTGAAGAGGCCCAGCACTAGCTTTCCCTGCTGGTTCTTCTGCTGTGGGAGCAGATGCCACTGTTCTTTCTGTGCTGACAGTGTTGCTGCGCAGCAGAGAGCAGGCTCTGAACTGATTCCATTCAAATGCTTTTCCTGTATGAAAGGGAGCAGTGAAAGCAACGATGGATGCACCAATGTAAAGGTGATTGTGTGCTGAACAGGTCCAGCACAAGCTTTCAATCCTGGCTCTTCTGCTGTGGGAGCAGAAGCCAAACGTTCGTGCTGTACTCACTGTGCTGCTGGGCAGCTGAGAGAGACCAGCTGAGAATTTGGATTCAAATGGAGTTTTAGGTATGAAACCGAGGAGAGACTGCAATGATGGTGACACCGTTGCAAAGCAGCCTGTGTGCTGAAGAGGCCCAGCACTAGCTTTCCCTGCTGGTTCTTCTGCTGTGGGAGCAGATGCCACTGTTCTTTCTGTGCTGACTGTGTTGCTGCCAGCAGAGAGCAGGCTCTGAACTGATTCCATTCAAATGCTTTTCCTGTATGAAAGGGAGCAGTGAAAGCAACGATGGATGCACCAATGTAAAGGTGATTGTGTGCTGAACAGGTCCAGCACAAGCTTTCAATCCTGGCTCTTCTGCTGTGGGAGCAGAAGCCAAACGTTCGTGCTGTACTCACTGTGCTGCTGGGCAACTGAAAGCGACCAGCTGAGAATTTGGATTCAAATGGAGTTTTAGGTATGAAACCGAGGAGAGACTGCAATGATGGTGACACCGTTGCAAAGCAGCCTGTGTGCTGAAGAGGCCCAGCACTAGCTTTCCCTGCTGGTTCTTCTGCTGTGGGAGCAGATGCCACTGTTCATTCTGTGCTGACAGTGTTGCTGCGCAGCAGAGAGCAGGCTCTGAACTGATTCCATTCAAATGCTTTTCCTGTATGAAAGGGAGCAGTGAAAGCAACGATGGATGCACCAATGTAAAGGTGATTGTGTGCTGAACAGGTCCAGCACAAGCTTTCAATCCTGGCTCTTCTGCTGTGGGAGCAGAAGCCAAACGTTCGTGCTGTACTCACTGTGCTGCTGGGCAACTGAAAGCGACCAGCTGAGAATTTGGATTCAAATGGAGTTTTAGGTATGAAACCGAGGAGAGACTGCAATGATGGTGACACCGTTGCAAAGCAGCCTGTGTGCTGAAGAGGCCCAGCACTAGCTTTCCCTGCTGGTTCTTCTGCTGTGGGAGCAGATGCCACTGTTCTTTCTGTGCTGACTGTGTTGCTGCCAGCAGAGAGCAGGCTCTGAACTGATTCCATTCAAATGCTTTTCCTGTATGAAAGGGAGCAGTGAAAGCAACGATGGATGCACCAATGTAAAGGTGATTGTGTGCTGAACAGGTCCAGCACAAGCTTTCAATCCTGGCTCTTCTGCTGTGGGAGCAGAAGCCAAACGTTCGTGCTGTACTCACTGTGCTGCTGGGCAACTGAAAGCGACCAGCTGAGAATTTGGATTCAAATGGAGTTTTAGGTATGAAACCGAGGAGAGACTGCAATGATGGTGACACCGTTGCAAAGCAGCCTGTGTGCTGAAGAGGCCCAGCACTAGCTTTCCCTGCTGGTTCTTCTGCTGTGGGAGCAGATGCCACTGTTCATTCTGTGCTGACTGTGTTGCTGCGCAGCAGAGAGCAGGCTCTGAACTGATTCCATTCAAATGCTTTTCCTGTATGAAAGGGAGCAGTGAAAGCAACGATGGATGCACCAATGTAAAGGTGATTGTGTGCTGAACAGGTCCAGCACAAGCTTTCAATCCTGGCTCTTCTGCTGTGGGAGCAGAAGCCAAACGTTCGTGCTGTACTCACTGTGCTGCTGGGCAACTGAAAGCGACCAGCTGAGAATTTGGATTCAAATGGAGTTTTAGGTATGAAACCGAGGAGAGACTGCAATGATGGTGACACCGTTGCAAAGCAGCCTGTGTGCTGAAGAGGCCCAGCACTAGCTTTCCCTGCTGGTTCTTCTGCTGTGGGAGCAGATGCCACTGTTCATTCTGTGCTGACAGTGTTGCTGCGCAGCAGAGAGCAGGCTCTGAACTGATTCCATTCAAATGCTTTTCCTGTATGAAAGGGAGCAGTGAAAGCAACGATGGATGCACCAATGTAAAGGTGATTGTGTGCTGAACAGGTCCAGCACAAGCTTTCAATCCTGGCTCTTCTGCTGTGGGAGCAGAAGCCAAACGTTCGTGCTGTACTCACTGTGCTGCTGGGCAACTGAAAGCGACCAGCTGAGAATTTGGATTCAAATGGAGTTTTAGGTATGAAACCGAGGAGAGACTGCAATGATGGTGACACCGTTGCAAAGCAGCCTGTGTGCTGAAGAGGCCCAGCACTAGCTTTCCCTGCTGGTTCTTCTGCTGTGGGAGCAGATGCCACTGTTCTTTCTGTGCTGACTGTGTTGCTGCCAGCAGAGAGCAGGCTCTGAACTGATTCCATTCAAATGCTTTTCCTGTATGAAAGGGAGCAGTGAAAGCAACGATGGATGCACCAATGTAAAGGTGATTGTGTGCTGAACAGGTCCAGCACAAGCTTTCAATCCTGGCTCTTCTGCTGTGGGAGCAGAAGCCAAACGTTCGTGCTGTACTCACTGTGCTGCTGGGCAACTGGAAGCGACCAGCTGAGAATTTGGATTCAAATGGAGTTTTAGGTATGAAACCGAGGAGAGACTGCAATGATGGTGACACCGTTGCAAAGCAGCCTGTGTGCTGAAGAGGCCCAGCACTAGCTTTCCCTGCTGGTTCTTCTGCTGTGGGAGCAGATGCCACTGTTCATTCTGTGCTGACAGTGTTGCTGCGCAGCAGAGAGCAGGCTCTGAACTGATTCCATTCAAATGCTTTTCCTGTATGAAAGGGAGCAGTGAAAGCAACGATGGATGCACCAATGTAAAGGTGATTGTGTGCTGAACAGGTCCAGCACAAGCTTTCAATCCTGGCTCTTCTGCTGTGGGAGCAGAAGCCAAACGTTCGTGCTGTACTCACTGTGCTGCTGGGCAACTGAAAGCGACCAGCTGAGAATTTGGATTCAAATGGAGTTTTAGGTATGAAACCGAGGAGAGACTGCAATGATGGTGACACCGTTGCAAAGCAGCCTGTGTGCTGAAGAGGCCCAGCACTAGCTTTCCCTGCTGGTTCTTCTGCTGTGGGAGCAGATGCCACTGTTCTTTCTGTGCTGACTGTGTTGCTGCCAGCAGAGAGCAGGCTCTGAACTGATTCCATTCAAATGCTTTTCCTGTATGAAAGGGAGCAGTGAAAGCAACGATGGATGCACCAATGTAAAGGTGATTGTGTGCTGAACAGGTCCAGCACAAGCTTTCAATCCTGGCTCTTCTGCTGTGGGAGCAGAAGCCAAACGTTCGTGCTGTACTCACTGTGCTGCTGGGCAACTGAAAGCGACCAGCTGAGAATTTGGATTCAAATGGAGTTTTAGGTATGAAACCGAGGAGAGACTGCAATGATGGTGACACCGTTGCAAAGCAGCCTGTGTGCTGAAGAGGCCCAGCACTAGCTTTCCCTGCTGGTTCTTCTGCTGTGGGAGCAGATGCCACTGTTCATTCTGTGCTGACAGTGTTGCTGCGCAGCAGAGAGCAGGCTCTGAACTGATTCCATTCAAATGCTTTTCCTGTATGAAAGGGAGCAGTGAAAGCAACGATGGATGCACCAATGTAAAGGTGATTGTGTGCTGAACAGGTCCAGCACAAGCTTTCAATCCTGGCTCTTCTGCTGTGGGAGCAGAAGCCAAACGTTCGTGCTGTACTCACTGTGCTGCTGGGCAACTGAAAGCGACCAGCTGAGAATTTGGATTCAAATGGAGTTTTAGGTATGAAACCGAGGAGAGACTGCAATGATGGTGACACCGTTGCAAAGCAGCCTGTGTGCTGAAGAGGCCCAGCACTAGCTTTCCCTGCTGGTTCTTCTGCTGTGGGAGCAGATGCCACTGTTCTTTCTGTGCTGACTGTGTTGCTGCCAGCAGAGAGCAGGCTCTGAACTGATTCCATTCAAATGCTTTTCCTGTATGAAAGGGAGCAGTGAAAGCAACGATGGATGCACCAATGTAAAGGTGATTGTGTGCTGAACAGGTCCAGCACAAGCTTTCAATCCTGGCTCTTCTGCTGTGGGAGCAGAAGCCAAACGTTCGTGCTGTACTCACTGTGCTGCTGGGCAACTGAAAGCGACCAGCTGAGAATTTGGATTCAAATGGAGTTTTAGGTATGAAACCGAGGAGAGACTGCAATGATGGTGACACCGTTGCAAAGCAGCCTGTGTGCTGAAGAGGCCCAGCACTAGCTTTCCCTGCTGGTTCTTCTGCTGTGGGAGCAGATGCCACTGTTCATTCTGTGCTGACAGTGTTGCTGCGCAGCAGAGAGCAGGCTCTGAACTGATTCCATTCAAATGCTTTTCCTGTATGAAAGGGAGCAGTGAAAGCAACGATGGATGCACCAATGTAAAGGTGATTGTGTGCTGAACAGGTCCAGCACAAGCTTTCAATCCTGGCTCTTCTGCTGTGGGAGCAGAAGCCAAACGTTCGTGCTGTACTCACTGTGCTGCTGGGCAACTGAAAGCGACCAGCTGAGAATTTGGATTCAAATGGAGTTTTAGGTATGAAACCGAGGAGAGACTGCAATGATGGTGACACCGTTGCAAAGCAGCCTGTGTGCTGAAGAGGCCCAGCACTAGCTTTCCCTGCTGGTTCTTCTGCTGTGGGAGCAGATGCCACTGTTCTTTCTGTGCTGACTGTGTTGCTGCCAGCAGAGAGCAGGCTCTGAACTGATTCCATTCAAATGCTTTTCCTGTATGAAAGGGAGCAGTGAAAGCAACGATGGATGCACCAATGTAAAGGTGATTGTGTGCTGAACAGGTCCAGCACAAGCTTTCAATCCTGGCTCTTCTGCTGTGGGAGCAGAAGCCAAACGTTCGTGCTGTACTCACTGTGCTGCTGGGCAACTGAAAGCGACCAGCTGAGAATTTGGATTCAAATGGAGTTTTAGGTATGAAACCGAGGAGAGACTGCAATGATGGTGACACCGTTGCAAAGCAGCCTGTGTGCTGAAGAGGCCCAGCACTAGCTTTCCCTGCTGGTTCTTCTGCTGTGGGAGCAGATGCCACTGTTCATTCTGTGCTGACTGTGTTGCTGCGCAGCAGAGAGCAGGCTCTGAACTGATTCCATTCAAATGCTTTTCCTGTATGAAAGGGAGCAGTGAAAGCAACGATGGATGCACCAATGTAAAGGTGATTGTGTGCTGAACAGGTCCAGCACAAGCTTTCAATCCTGGCTCTTCTGCTGTGGGAGCAGAAGCCAAACGTTCGTGCTGTACTCACTGTGCTGCTGGGCAACTGAAAGCGACCAGCTGAGAATTTGGATTCAAATGGAGTTTTAGGTATGAAACCGAGGAGAGACTGCAATGATGGTGACACCGTTGCAAAGCAGCCTGTGTGCTGAAGAGGCCCAGCACTAGCTTTCCCTGCTGGTTCTTCTGCTGTGGGAGCAGATGCCACTGTTCATTCTGTGCTGACAGTGTTGCTGCGCAGCAGAGAGCAGGCTCTGAACTGATTCCATTCAAATGCTTTTCCTGTATGAAAGGGAGCAGTGAAAGCAACGATGGATGCACCAATGTAAAGGTGATTGTGTGCTGAACAGGTCCAGCACAAGCTTTCAATCCTGGCTCTTCTGCTGTGGGAGCAGAAGCCAAACGTTCGTGCTGTACTCACTGTGCTGCTGGGCAACTGAAAGCGACCAGCTGAGAATTTGGATTCAAATGGAGTTTTAGGTATGAAACCGAGGAGAGACTGCAATGATGGTGACACCGTTGCAAAGCAGCCTGTGTGCTGAAGAGGCCCAGCACTAGCTTTCCCTGCTGGTTCTTCTGCTGTGGGAGCAGATGCCACTGTTCTTTCTGTGCTGACTGTGTTGCTGCCAGCAGAGAGCAGGCTCTGAACTGATTCCATTCAAATGCTTTTCCTGTATGAAAGGGAGCAGTGAAAGCAACGATGGATGCACCAATGTAAAGGTGATTGTGTGCTGAACAGGTCCAGCACCAGCTTTCAATCCTGACACTTCTGTTGTGGGAGGAGAAGCCAAACGTTCGTGCTGTACTCACTGTGCTGCTGGGCAACTGAAAGCGACCAGCTGAGAATTTGGATTCAAATGGAGTTTTAGGTATGAAACCGAGGAGAGACTGCAATGATGGTGACACCGTTGCAAAGCAGCCTGTGTGCTGAAGAGGCCCAGCACTAGCTTTCCCTGCTGGTTCTTCTGCTGTGGGAGCAGATGCCACTGTTCATTCTGTGCTGACAGTGTTGCTGCGCAGCAGAGAGCAGGCTCTGAACTGATTCCATTCAAATGCTTTTCCTGTATGAAAGGGAGCAGTGAAAGCAACGATGGATGCACCAATGTAAAGGTGATTGTGTGCTGAACAGGTCCAGCACAAGCTTTCAATCCTGGCTCTTCTGCTGTGGGAGCAGAAGCCAAACGTTCGTGCTGTACTCACTGTGCTGCTGGGCAACTGAAAGCGACCAGCTGAGAATTTGGATTCAAATGGAGTTTTAGGTATGAAACCGAGGAGAGACTGCAATGATGGTGACACCGTTGCAAAGCAGCCTGTGTGCTGAAGAGGCCCAGCACTAGCTTTCCCTGCTGGTTCTTCTGCTGTGGGAGCAGATGCCACTGTTCTTTCTGTGCTGACTGTGTTGCTGCCAGCAGAGAGCAGGCTCTGAACTGATTCCATTCAAATGCTTTTCCTGTATGAAAGGGAGCAGTGAAAGCAACGATGGATGCACCAATGTAAAGGTGATTGTGTGCTGAACAGGTCCAGCACCAGCTTTCAATCCTGACACTTCTGTTGTGGGAGGAGAAGCCAAACGTTCGTGCTGTACTCACTGTGCTGCTGGGCAACTGAAAGCGACCAGCTGAGAATTTGGATTCAAATGGAGTTTTAGGTATGAAACCGAGGAGAGACTGCAATGATGGTGACACCGTTGCAAAGCAGCCTGTGTGCTGAAGAGGCCCAGCACTAGCTTTCCCTGCTGGTTCTTCTGCTGTGGGAGCAGATGCCACTGTTCATTCTGTGCTGACAGTGTTGCTGCGCAGCAGAGAGCAGGCTCTGAACTGATTCCATTCAAATGCTTTTCCTGTATGAAAGGGAGCAGTGAAAGCAACGATGGATGCACCAATGTAAAGGTGATTGTGTGCTGAACAGGTCCAGCACAAGCTTTCAATCCTGGCTCTTCTGCTGTGGGAGCAGAAGCCAAACGTTCGTGCTGTACTCACTGTGCTGCTGGGCAACTGAAAGCGACCAGCTGAGAATTTGGATTCAAATGGAGTTTTAGGTATGAAACCGAGGAGAGACTGCAATGATGGTGACACCGTTGCAAAGCAGCCTGTGTGCTGAAGAGGCCCAGCACTAGCTTTCCCTGCTGGTTCTTCTGCTGTGGGAGCAGATGCCACTGTTCATTCTGTGCTGACTGTGTTGCTGCGCAGCAGAGAGCAGGCTCTGAACTGATTCCATTCAAATGCTTTTCCTGTATGAAAGGGAGCAGTGAAAGCAACGATGGATGCACCAATGTAAAGGTGATTGTGTGCTGAACAGGTCCAGCACAAGCTTTCAATCCTGGCTCTTCTGCTGTGGGAGCAGAAGCCAAACGTTCGTGCTGTACTCACTGTGCTGCTGGGCAACTGAAAGCGACCAGCTGAGAATTTGGATTCAAATGGAGTTTTAGGTATGAAACCGAGGAGAGACTGCAATGATGGTGACACCGTTGCAAAGCAGCCTGTGTGCTGAAGAGGCCCAGCACTAGCTTTCCCTGCTGGTTCTTCTGCTGTGGGAGCAGATGCCACTGTTCATTCTGTGCTGACAGTGTTGCTGCGCAGCAGAGAGCAGGCTCTGAACTGATTCCATTCAAATGCTTTTCCTGTATGAAAGGGAGCAGTGAAAGCAACGATGGATGCACCAATGTAAAGGTGATTGTGTGCTGAACAGGTCCAGCACAAGCTTTCAATCCTGGCTCTTCTGCTGTGGGAGCAGAAGCCAAACGTTCGTGCTGTACTCACTGTGCTGCTGGGCAACTGAAAGCGACCAGCTGAGAATTTGGATTCAAATGGAGTTTTAGGTATGAAACCGAGGAGAGACTGCAATGATGGTGACACCGTTGCAAAGCAGCCTGTGTGCTGAAGAGGCCCAGCACTAGCTTTCCCTGCTGGTTCTTCTGCTGTGGGAGCAGATGCCACTGTTCTTTCTGTGCTGACTGTGTTGCTGCCAGCAGAGAGCAGGCTCTGAACTGATTCCATTCAAATGCTTTTCCTGTATGAAAGGGAGCAGTGAAAGCAACGATGGATGCACCAATGTAAAGGTGATTGTGTGCTGAACAGGTCCAGCACAAGCTTTCAATCCTGGCTCTTCTGCTGTGGGAGCAGAAGCCAAACGTTCGTGCTGTACTCACTGTGCTGCTGGGCAACTGAAAGCGACCAGCTGAGAATTTGGATTCAAATGGAGTTTTAGGTATGAAACCGAGGAGAGACTGCAATGATGGTGACACCGTTGCAAAGCAGCCTGTGTGCTGAAGAGGCCCAGCACTAGCTTTCCCTGCTGGTTCTTCTGCTGTGGGAGCAGATGCCACTGTTCATTCTGTGCTGACTGTGTTGCTGCCAGCAGAGAGCAGGCTCTGAACTGATTCCATTCAAATGCTTTTCCTGTATGAAAGGGAGCAGTGAAAGCAACGATGGATGCACCAATGTAAAGGTGATTGTGTGCTGAACAGGTCCAGCACAAGCTTTCAATCCTGGCTCTTCTGCTGTGGGAGCAGAAGCCAAACGTTCGTGCTGTACTCACTGTGCTGCTGGGCAACTGAAAGCGACCAGCTGAGAATTTGGATTCAAATGGAGTTTTAGGTATGAAACCGAGGAGAGACTGCAATGATGGTGACACCGTTGCAAAGCAGCCTGTGTGCTGAAGAGGCCCAGCACTAGCTTTCCCTGCTGGTTCTTCTGCTGTGGGAGCAGATGCCACTGTTCATTCTGTGCTGACTGTGTTGCTGCGCAGCAGAGAGCAGGCTCTGAACTGATTCCATTCAAATGCTTTTCCTGTATGAAAGGGAGCAGTGAAAGCAACGATGGATGCACCAATGTAAAGGTGATTGTGTGCTGAACAGGTCCAGCACAAGCTTTCAATCCTGGCTCTTCTGCTGTGGGAGCAGAAGCCAAACGTTCGTGCTGTACTCACTGTGCTGCTGGGCAACTGAAAGCGACCAGCTGAGAATTTGGATTCAAATGGAGTTTTAGGTATGAAACCGAGGAGAGACTGCAATGATGGTGACACCGTTGCAAAGCAGCCTGTGTGCTGAAGAGGCCCAGCACTAGCTTTCCCTGCTGGTTCTTCTGCTGTGGGAGCAGATGCCACTGTTCATTCTGTGCTGACTGTGTTGCTGCCAGCAGAGAGCAGGCTCTGAACTGATTCCATTCAAATGCTTTTCCTGTATGAAAGGGAGCAGTGAAAGCAACGATGGATGCACCAATGTAAAGGTGATTGTGTGCTGAACAGGTCCAGCACAAGCTTTCAATCCTGGCTCTTCTGCTGTGGGAGCAGAAGCCAAACGTTCGTGCTGTACTCACTGTGCTGCTGGGCAACTGAAAGCGACCAGCTGAGAATTTGGATTCAAATGGAGTTTTAGGTATGAAACCGAGGAGAGACTGCAATGATGGTGACACCGTTGCAAAGCAGCCTGTGTGCTGAAGAGGCCCAGCACTAGCTTTCCCTGCTGGTTCTTCTGCTGTGGGAGCAGATGCCACTGTTCATTCTGTGCTGACTGTGTTGCTGCGCAGCAGAGAGCAGGCTCTGAACTGATTCCATTCAAATGCTTTTCCTGTATGAAAGGGAGCAGTGAAAGCAACGATGGATGCACCAATGTAAAGGTGATTGTGTGCTGAACAGGTCCAGCACAAGCTTTCAATCCTGGCTCTTCTGCTGTGGGAGCAGAAGCCAAACGTTCGTGCTGTACTCACTGTGCTGCTGGGCAACTGAAAGCGACCAGCTGAGAATTTGGATTCAAATGGAGTTTTAGGTATGAAACCGAGGAGAGACTGCAATGATGGTGACACCGTTGCAAAGCAGCCTGTGTGCTGAAGAGGCCCAGCACTAGCTTTCCCTGCTGGTTCTTCTGCTGTGGGAGCAGATGCCACCGTTCATTCTGTGCTGTAAAGGTGATTGTGTGCTGAACAGGTCCAGCACAAGCTTTCAATCCTGGCTCTTCTGCTGTGGGAGCAGAAGCCAAACGTTCGTGCTGTACTCACTGTGCTGCTGGGCAGCTGAGAGAGACCAGCTGAGAATTTGGATTCAAATGGAGTTTTAGGTATGAAACCGAGGAGAGACTGCAATGATGGTGACACCGTTGCAAAGCAGCCTGTGTGCTGAAGAGGCCCAGCACTAGCTTTCCCTGCTGGTTCTTCTGCTGTGGGAGCAGATGCCACTGTTCTTTCTGTGCTGACTGTGTTGCTGCCAGCAGAGAGCAGGCTCTGAACTGATTCCATTCAAATGCTTTTCCTGTATGAAAGGGAGCAGTGAAAGCAACGATGGATGCACCAATGTAAAGGTGATTGTGTGCTGAACAGGTCCAGCACAAGCTTTCAATCCTGGCTCTTCTGCTGTGGGAGCAGAAGCCAAACGTTCGTGCTGTACTCACTGTGCTGCTGGGCAACTGAAAGCGACCAGCTGAGAATTTGGATTCAAATGGAGTTTTAGGTATGAAACCGAGGAGAGACTGCAATGATGGTGACACCGTTGCAAAGCAGCCTGTGTGCTGAAGAGGCCCAGCACTAGCTTTCCCTGCTGGTTCTTCTGCTGTGGGAGCAGATGCCACTGTTCATTCTGTGCTGACTGTGTTGCTGCGCAGCAGAGAGCAGGCTCTGAACTGATTCCATTCAAATGCTTTTCCTGTATGAAAGGGAGCAGTGAAAGCAACGATGGATGCACCAATGTAAAGGTGATTGTGTGCTGAACAGGTCCAGCACAAGCTTTCAATCCTGGCTCTTCTGCTGTGGGAGCAGAAGCCAAACGTTCGTGCTGTACTCACTGTGCTGCTGGGCAACTGAAAGCGACCAGCTGAGAATTTGGATTCAAATGGAGTTTTAGGTATGAAACCGAGGAGAGACTGCAATGATGGTGACACCGTTGCAAAGCAGCCTGTGTGCTGAAGAGGCCCAGCACTAGCTTTCCCTGCTGGTTCTTCTGCTGTGGGAGCAGATGCCACTGTTCATTCTGTGCTGACTGTGTTGCTGCCAGCAGAGAGCAGGCTCTGAACTGATTCCATTCAAATGCTTTTCCTGTATGAAAGGGAGCAGTGAAAGCAACGATGGATGCACCAATGTAAAGGTGATTGTGTGCTGAACAGGTCCAGCACAAGCTTTCAATCCTGGCTCTTCTGCTGTGGGAGCAGAAGCCAAACGTTCGTGCTGTACTCACTGTGCTGCTGGGCAGCTGAAAGCGACCAGCTGAGAATTTGGATTCAAATGGAGTTTTAGGTATGAAACCGAGGAGAGACTGCAATGATGGTGACACCGTTGCAAAGCAGCCTGTGTGCTGAAGAGGCCCAGCACTAGCTTTCCCTGCTGGTTCTTCTGCTGTGGGAGCAGATGCCACTGTTCTTCTGTGCTGACTCCATTCAAATGCTTTTCCTGTATGAAAGGGAGCAGTGAAAGCAACGATGGATGCACCAATGTAAAGGTGATTGTGTGCTGAACAGGTCCAGCACAAGCTTTCCCTCCTGGCTCTTCTGCTGTGGGAGCAGAAGCCAAACGTTTGCTGTACTCACTGTGCTGCCTGCAGCTGAGAGACCAGCTGAGAATTTGGATTCAAATGGAGTTTTAGGTATGAAACCGAGGAGAGACTGCAATGATGGTGACACCGTTGCAAAGCAGCCTGTGTGCTGAAGAGGCCCAGCACTAGCTTTCCCTGCTGGTTCTTCTGCTGTGGGAGTGAGATGCCACTGTTCATTCTGTGCTGACTGTGTTGCTGCCAGCAGAGAGCAGCTCTGAACTGATTGGATTCAAATGCTTTTCCTGTATGAAAGGGAGCAGAGACTGCAATGATGGTGCACCAATGTAAAGCAGCCTGTGTGCTGAAGAGGTCCAGCACTAGCTTTCCCTGCTGGTTCTTCTGCTGTGGGAGCAGATGCCACTGTTCATTCTGTGCTGACTGTGTTGCTGGGCAGCAGAGAGCAGGCTCTGAACTGATTGGATTCAAATGAGTTTTCCTGTATGAAAGGGAGGAGAGACTGCAATGATGGTGACACCGTTGCAAAGCAGCCTGTGTGCTGAAGAGGCCCAGCACTAGCTTTCCCTCCTGGCTCTTCTGCTGTGGGAGCAGATGCCAAACGTTCGTGCTGTACTCACTGTGCTGCTGGGCAGCTGAAAGCGACCAGCTGAGAATTTGGATTCAAATGGAGTTTTAGGTATGAAATGGAGGAGAGACTGCAATGATGGTGACACCGTTGCAAAGCAGCCTGTGTGCTGAAGAGGCCCAGCACTAGCTTTCCCTGCTGGTTCTTCTGCTGTGGGAGCAGATGCCACTGTTCTTTCTGTGCTGACTGTGTTGCTGCCAGCAGAGAGCAGGCTCTGAACTGATTCCATTCAAATGCTTTTCCTGTATGAAAGGGAGCAGTGAAAGCAACGATGGATGCACCAATGTAAAGGTGATTGTGTGCTGAACAGGTCCAGCACCAGCTTTCAATCCTGGCTCTTCTGCTGTGGGAGCAGAAGCCAAACGTTCGTGCTGTACTCACTGTGCTGCTGGGCAACTGAAAGCGACCAGCTGAGAATTTGGATTCAAATGGAGTTTTAGGTATGAAACCGAGGAGAGACTGCAATGATGGTGACACCGTTGCAAAGCAGCCTGTGTGCTGAAGAGGCCCAGCACTAGCTTTCCCTGCTGGTTCTTCTGCTGTGGGAGCAGATGCCACTGTTCTTTCTGTGCTGACTGTGTTGCTGCCAGCAGAGAGCAGGCTCTGAACTGATTCCATTCAAATGCTTTTCCTGTATGAAAGGGAGCAGTGAAAGCAACGATGGATGCACCAATGTAAAGGTGATTGTGTGCTGAACAGGTCCAGCATCAGCTTTCAATCCTGACACTTCTGTTGTGGGAGGAGAAGCCAAACGTTCGTGCTGTACACACTGTGCTGCTGGGCAACTGAAAGCGACCAGCTGAGAATTTGGATTCAAATGGAGTTTTAGGTATGAAACCGAGGAGAGACTGCAATGATGGTGACACCGTTGCAAAGCAGCCTGTGTGCTGAAGAGGCCCAGCACTAGCTTTCCCTGCTGGTTCTTCTGCTGTGGGAGCAGATGCCACTGTTCATTCTGTGCTGACTGTGTTGCTGCCAGCAGAGAGCAGGCTCTGAACTGATTCCATTCAAATGCTTTTCCTGTATGAAAGGGAGCAGTGAAAGCAACGATGGATGCACCAATGTAAAGGTGATTGTGTGCTGAACAGGTCCAGCACAAGCTTTCAATCCTGGCTCTTCTGCTGTGGGAGCAGAAGCCAAACGTTCGTGCTGTACTCACTGTGCTGCCTGCAGCTGAGAGAGACCAGCTGAGAATTTGGATTCAAATGGAGTTTTAGGTATGAAACCGAGGAGAGACTGCAATGATGGTGACACCGTTGCAAAGCAGCCTGTGTGCTGAAGAGGCCCAGCACTAGCTTTCCCTGCTGGTTCTTCTGCTGTGGGAGCAGATGCCACTGTTCTTTCTGTGCTGACTGTGTTGCTGCGCAGCAGAGAGCAGGCTCTGAACTGATTCCATTCAAATGCTTTTCCTGTATGAAAGGGAGCAGTGAAAGCAACGATGGATGCACCAATGTAAAGGTGATTGTGTGCTGAACAGGTCCAGCACAAGCTTTCAATCCTGGCTCTTCTGCTGTGGGAGCAGAAGCCAAACGTTCGTGCTGTACTCACTGTGCTGCTGGGCAGCTGAAAGCGACCAGCTGAGAATTTGGATTCAAATGGAGTTTTAGGTATGAAACCGAGGAGAGACTGCAATGATGGTGACACCGTTGCAAAGCAGCCTGTGTGCTGAAGAGGCCCAGCACTAGCTTTCCCTGCTGGTTCTTCTGCTGTGGGAGCAGATGCCACTGTTCTTTCTGTGCTGACTGTGTTGCTGCGCAGCAGAGAGCAGGCTCTGAACTGATTCCATTCAAATGCTTTTCCTGTATGAAAGGGAGCAGTGAAAGCAACGATGGATGCACCAATGTAAAGGTGATTGTGTGCTGAACAGGTCCAGCACAAGCTTTCCCTCCTGGCTCTTCTGCTGTGGGAGCAGAAGCCAAACGTTCGTGCTGTACTCACTGTGCTGCTGGGCAGCTGAGGGCGACCAGCTGAGAATTTGGATTCAAATGGAGTTTTAGGTATGAAACCGAGGAGAGACTGCAATGATGGTGACACCGTTGCAAAGCAGCCTGTGTGCTGAAGAGGCCCAGCACTAGCTTTCCCTGCTGGTTCTTCTGCTGTGGGAGCAGATGCCACTGTTCTTTCTGTGCTGACTGTGTTGCTGCCAGCAGAGAGCAGGCTCTGAACTGATTCCATTCAAATGCTTTTCCTGTATGAAAGGGAGCAGTGAAAGCAACGATGGATGCACCAATGTAAAGGTGATTGTGTGCTGAACAGGTCCAGCACAAGCTTTCAATCCTGGCTCTTCTGCTGTGGGAGCAGAAGCCAAACGTTCGTGCTGTACTCACTGTGCTGCCTGCAGCTGAGAGCGACCAGCTGAGAATTTGGATTCAAATGGAGTTTTAGGTATGAAACCGAGGAGAGACTGCAATGATGGTGACACCGTTGCAAAGCAGCCTGTGTGCTGAAGAGGCCCAGCACTAGCTTTCCCTGCTGGTTCTTCTGCTGTGGGAGCAGATGCCACTGTTCATTCTGTGCTGACAGTGTTGCTGCGCAGCAGAGAGCAGGCTCTGAACTGATTCCATTCAAATGCTTTTCCTGTATGAAAGGGAGCAGTGAAAGCAACGATGGATGCACCAATGTAAAGGTGATTGTGTGCTGAACAGGTCCAGCACAAGCTTTCCCTCCTGGCTCTTCTGCTGTGGGAGCAGAAGCCAAACGTTCGTGCTGTACTCACTGTGCTGCCTGCAGCTGAGAGAGACCAGCTGAGAATTTGGATTCAAATGGAGTTTTAGGTATGAAACCGAGGAGAGACTGCAATGATGGTGACACCGTTGCAAAGCAGCCTGTGTGCTGAAGAGGCCCAGCACTAGCTTTCCCTGCTGGTTCTTCTGCTGTGGGAGCAGATGCCACTGTTCTTTCTGTGCTGACTGTGTTGCTGCCAGCAGAGAGCAGGCTCTGAACTGATTCCATTCAAATGCTTTTCCTGTATGAAAGGGAGCAGTGAAAGCAACGATGGATGCACCAATGTAAAGGTGATTGTGTGCTGAACAGGTCCAGCACAAGCTTTCAATCCTGGCTCTTCTGCTGTGGGAGCAGAAGCCAAACGTTCGTGCTGTACTCACTGTGCTGCTGGGCAACTGAAAGCGACCAGCTGAGAATTTGGATTCAAATGGAGTTTTAGGTATGAAACCGAGGAGAGACTGCAATGATGGTGACACCGTTGCAAAGCAGCCTGTGTGCTGAAGAGGCCCAGCACTAGCTTTCCCTGCTGGTTCTTCTGCTGTGGGAGCAGATGCCACTGTTCATTCTGTGCTGACTGTGTTGCTGCGCAGCAGAGAGCAGGCTCTGAACTGATTCCATTCAAATGCTTTTCCTGTATGAAAGGGAGCAGTGAAAGCAACGATGGATGCACCAATGTAAAGGTGATTGTGTGCTGAACAGGTCCAGCACAAGCTTTCAATCCTGGCTCTTCTGCTGTGGGAGCAGAAGCCAAACGTTCGTGCTGTACTCACTGTGCTGCTGCAGCTGAGAGCGACCAGCTGAGAATTTGGATTCAAATGGAGTTTTAGGTATGAAACCGAGGAGAGACTGCAATGATGGTGACACCGTTGCAAAGCAGCCTGTGTGCTGAAGAGGCCCAGCACTAGCTTTCCCTGCTGGTTCTTCTGCTGTGGGAGCAGATGCCACTGTTCTTTCTGTGCTGACTGTGTTGCTGCCAGCAGAGAGCAGGCTCTGAACTGATTCCATTCAAATGCTTTTCCTGTATGAAAGGGAGCAGTGAAAGCAACGATGGATGCACCAATGTAAAGGTGATTGTGTGCTGAACAGGTCCAGCACAAGCTTTCAATCCTGGCTCTTCTGCTGTGGGAGCAGAAGCCAAACGTTCGTGCTGTACTCACTGTGCTGCCTGCAGCTGAGAGAGACCAGCTGAGAATTTGGATTCAAATGGAGTTTTAGGTATGAAACCGAGGAGAGACTGCAATGATGGTGACACCGTTGCAAAGCAGCCTGTGTGCTGAAGAGGCCCAGCACTAGCTTTCCCTGCTGGTTCTTCTGCTGTGGGAGCAGATGCCACTGTTCATTCTGTGCTGACTGTGTTGCTGCCAGCAGAGAGCAGGCTCTGAACTGATTCCATTCAAATGCTTTTCCTGTATGAAAGGGAGCAGTGAAAGCAACGATGGATGCACCAATGTAAAGGTGATTGTGTGCTGAACAGGTCCAGCACAAGCTTTCAATCCTGGCTCTTCTGCTGTGGGAGCAGAAGCCAAACGTTCGTGCTGTACTCACTGTGCTGCTGGGCAGCTGAAAGCGACCAGCTGAGAATTTGGATTCAAATGGAGTTTTAGGTATGAAACCGAGGAGAGACTGCAATGATGGTGACACCGTTGCAAAGCAGCCTGTGTGCTGAAGAGGCCCAGCACTAGCTTTCCCTGCTGGTTCTTCTGCTGTGGGAGCAGATGCCACTGTTCTTTCTGTGCTGACTGTGTTGCTGCCAGCAGAGAGCAGGCTCTGAACTGATTCCATTCAAATGCTTTTCCTGTATGAAAGGGAGCAGTGAAAGCAACGATGGATGCACCAATGTAAAGGTGATTGTGTGCTGAACAGGTCCAGCACAAGCTTTCAATCCTGACACTTCTGCTGTGGGAGCAGAGGCCAAACGTTCGTGCTGTACTCACTGTGCTGCTGGGCAGCTGAGAGCGACCAGCTGAGAATTTGGATTCAAATGGAGTTTTAGGTATGAAACCGAGGAGAGACTGCAATGATGGTGACACCGTTGCAAAGCAGCCTGTGTGCTGAAGAGGCCCAGCACTAGCTTTCCCTGCTGGTTCTTCTGCTGTGGGAGCAGATGCCACTGTTCATTCTGTGCTGACTGTGTTGCTGCGCAGCAGAGAGCAGGCTCTGAACTGATTCCATTCAAATGCTTTTCCTGTATGAAAGGGAGCAGTGAAAGCAACGATGGATGCACCAATGTAAAGGTGATTGTGTGCTGAACAGGTCCAGCACAAGCTTTCAATCCTGGCTCTTCTGCTGTGGGAGCAGAAGCCAAACGTTCGTGCTGTACTCACTGTGCTGCCTGCAGCTGAGAGCGACCAGCTGAGAATTTGGATTCAAATGGAGTTTTAGGTATGAAACCGAGGAGAGACTGCAATGATGGTGACACCGTTGCAAAGCAGCCTGTGTGCTGAAGAGGCCCAGCACTAGCTTTCCCTGCTGGTTCTTCTGCTGTGGGAGCAGATGCCACTGTTCTTTCTGTGCTGACTGTGTTGCTGCCAGCAGAGAGCAGGCTCTGAACTGATTCCATTCAAATGCTTTTCCTGTATGAAAGGGAGCAGTGAAAGCAACGATGGATGCACCAATGTAAAGGTGATTGTGTGCTGAACAGGTCCAGCACAAGCTTTCAATCCTGGCTCTTCTGCTGTGGGAGCAGAAGCCAAACGTTCGTGCTGTACTCACTGTGCTGCTGGGCAGCTGAGAGCGACCAGCTGAGAATTTGGATTCAAATGGAGTTTTAGGTATGAAACCGAGGAGAGACTGCAATGATGGTGACACCGTTGCAAAGCAGCCTGTGTGCTGAAGAGGCCCAGCACTAGCTTTCCCTGCTGGTTCTTCTGCTGTGGGAGCAGATGCCACTGTTCATTCTGTGCTGACTGTGTTGCTGCGCAGCAGAGAGCAGGCTCTGAACTGATTCCATTCAAATGCTTTTCCTGTATGAAAGGGAGCAGTGAAAGCAACGATGGATGCACCAATGTAAAGGTGATTGTGTGCTGAACAGGTCCAGCACAAGCTTTCAATCCTGGCTCTTCTGCTGTGGGAGCAGAAGCCAAACGTTCGTGCTGTACTCACTGTGCTGCTGCAGCTGAGAGAGACCAGCTGAGAATTTGGATTCAAATGGAGTTTTAGGTATGAAACCGAGGAGAGACTGCAATGATGGTGACACCGTTGCAAAGCAGCCTGTGTGCTGAAGAGGCCCAGCACTAGCTTTCCCTGCTGGTTCTTCTGCTGTGGGAGCAGATGCCACTGTTCTTTCTGTGCTGACTGTGTTGCTGCCAGCAGAGAGCAGGCTCTGAACTGATTCCATTCAAATGCTTTTCCTGTATGAAAGGGAGCAGTGAAAGCAACGATGGATGCACCAATGTAAAGGTGATTGTGTGCTGAACAGGTCCAGCACAAGCTTTCAATCCTGGCTCTTCTGCTGTGGGAGCAGAAGCCAAACGTTCGTGCTGTACTCACTGTGCTGCTGGGCAGGACACCGTTGCAAGCAGCCTGTGTGCTGAAGAGGCCCAGCACTAGCTTTCCCTGCTGGTTCTTCTGCTGTGGGAGCAGATGCCACTGTTCTTTCTGTGCTGACTGTGTTGCTGCCAGCAGAGAGCAGGCTCTGAACTGATTCCATTCAAATGCTTTTCCTGTATGAAAGGGAGCAGTGAAAGCAACGATGGATGCACCAATGTAAAGGTGATTGTGTGCTGAACAGGTCCAGCACAAGCTTTCAATCCTGGCTCTTCTGCTGTGGGAGCAGAAGCCAAACGTTCGTGCTGTACTCACTGTGCTGCTGGGCAGCTGAGAGCGACCAGCTGAGAATTTGGATTCAAATGGAGTTTTAGGTATGAAACCGAGGAGAGACTGCAATGATGGTGACACCGTTGCAAAGCAGCCTGTGTGCTGAAGAGGCCCAGCACTAGCTTTCCCTGCTGGTTCTTCTGCTGTGGGAGCAGATGCCACTGTTCATTCTGTGCTGACTGTGTTGCTGCGCAGCAGAGAGCAGGCTCTGAACTGATTCCATTCAAATGCTTTTCCTGTATGAAAGGGAGCAGTGAAAGCAACGATGGATGCACCAATGTAAAGGTGATTGTGTGCTGAACAGGTCCAGCACAAGCTTTCAATCCTGGCTCTTCTGCTGTGGGAGCAGAAGCCAAACGTTCGTGCTGTACTCACTGTGCTGCTGGGCAGCTGAGAGCGACCAGCTGAGAATTTGGATTCAAATGGAGTTTTAGGTATGAAACCGAGGAGAGACTGCAATGATGGTGACACCGTTGCAAAGCAGCCTGTGTGCTGAAGAGGCCCAGCACTAGCTTTCCCTGCTGGTTCTTCTGCTGTGGGAGCAGATGCCACTGTTCTTTCTGTGCTGACTGTGTTGCTGCGCAGCAGAGAGCAGGCTCTGAACTGATTCCATTCAAATGCTTTTCCTGTATGAAAGGGAGCAGTGAAAGCAACGATGGATGCACCAATGTAAAGGTGATTGTGTGCTGAACAGGTCCAGCACAAGCTTTCAATCCTGGCTCTTCTGCTGTGGGAGCAGAAGCCAAACGTTCGTGCTGTACTCACTGTGCTGCTGGGCAGCTGAGAAGCGACCAGCTGAGAATTTGGATTCAAATGGAGTTTTAGGTATGAAACCGAGGAGAGACTGCAATGATGGTGACACCGTTGCAAAGCAGCCTGTGTGCTGAAGAGGCCCAGCACTAGCTTTCCCTGCTGGTTCTTCTGCTGTGGGAGCAGATGCCACTGTTCATTCTGTGCTGACTGTGTTGCTGCGCAGCAGAGAGCAGGCTCTGAACTGATTCCATTCAAATGCTTTTCCTGTATGAAAGGGAGCAGTGAAAGCAACGATGGATGCACCAATGTAAAGGTGATTGTGTGCTGAACAGGTCCAGCACAAGCTTTCAATCCTGGCTCTTCTGCTGTGGGAGCAGAAGCCAAACGTTCGTGCTGTACTCACTGTGCTGCTGGGCAGCTGAGAGCGACCAGCTGAGAATTTGGATTCAAATGGAGTTTTAGGTATGAAACCGAGGAGAGACTGCAATGATGGTGACACCGTTGCAAAGCAGCCTGTGTGCTGAAGAGGCCCAGCACTAGCTTTCCCTGCTGGTTCTTCTGCTGTGGGAGCAGATGCCACTGTTCTTTCTGTGCTGACTGTGTTGCTGCCAGCAGAGAGCAGGCTCTGAACTGATTCCATTCAAATGCTTTTCCTGTATGAAAGGGAGCAGTGAAAGCAACTATGGATGCTGACACTTCTGCTGTGGGAGCAGAGGCCAAACGTTCGTGCTGTACTCACTGTGCTGCCTGCAGCTGAGAGCGACCAGCTGAGAATTTGGATTCAAATGGACTTTTAGGTATGAAACCGAGGAGAGACTGCAATGATGGTGACACCGTTGCAAAGCAGCCTGTGTGCTGAAGAGGCCCAGCACTAGCTTTCCCTGCTGGTTCTTCTGCTGTGGGAGCAGATGCCACTGTTCTTTCTGTGCTGACTGTGTTGCTGCGCAGCAGAGAGCAGGCTCTGAACTGATTCCATTCAAATGCTTTTCCTGTATGAAAGGGAGCAGTGAAAGCAACGATGGATGCACCAATGTAAAGGTGATTGTGTGCTGAACAGGTCCAGCACAAGCTTTCAATCCTGGCTCTTCTGCTGTGGGAGCAGAAGCCAAACGTTCGTGCTGTACTCACTGTGCTGCTGGGCAGCTGAGAGAGACCAGCTGAGAATTTGGATTCAAATGGAGTTTTAGGTATGAAACCGAGGAGAGACTGCAATGATGGTGACACCGTTGCAAAGCAGCCTGTGTGCTGAAGAGGCCCAGCACTAGCTTTCCCTGCTGGTTCTTCTGCTGTGGGAGCAGATGCCACTGTTCTTTCTGTGCTGACTGTGTTGCTGCGCAGCAGAGAGCAGGCTCTGAACTGATTCCATTCAAATGCTTTTCCTGTATGAAAGGGAGCAGTGAAAGCAACGATGGATGCACCAATGTAAAGGTGATTGTGTGCTGAACAGGTCCAGCAAAAGCTTTCAATCCTGGCTCTTCTGCTGTGGGAGCAGAAGCCAAACGTTCGTGCTGTACTCACTGTGCTGCTGGGCAACTGAAAGCGACCAGCTGAGAATTTGGATTCAAATGGAGTTTTAGGTATGAAACCGAGGAGAGACTGCAATGATGGTGACACCGTTGCAAAGCAGCCTGTGTGCTGAAGAGGCCCAGCACTAGCTTTCCCTGCTGGTTCTTCTGCTGTGGGAGCAGATGCCACTGTTCGTTCTGTGCTGACTGTGTTGCTGCGCAGCAGAGAGCAGGCTCTGAACTGATTCCATTCAAATGCTTTTCCTGTATGAAAGGGAGCAGTGAAAGCAACGATGGATGCACCAATGTAAAGGTGATTGTGTGCTGAACAGGTCCAGCACAAGCTTTCAATCCTGGCTCTTCTGCTGTGGGAGCAGAAGCCAAACGTTCGTGCTGTACTCACTGTGCTGCTGGGCAGCTGAGAGCGACCAGCTGAGAATTTGGATTCAAATGGAGTTTTAGGTATGAAACCGAGGAGAGACTGCAATGATGGTGACACCGTTGCAAAGCAGCCTGTGTGCTGAAGAGGCCCAGCACTAGCTTTCCCTGCTGGTTCTTCTGCTGTGGGAGCAGATGCCACTGTTCTTTCTGTGCTGACTGTGTTGCTGCGCAGCAGAGAGCAGGCTCTGAACTGATTCCATTCAAATGCTTTTCCTGTATGAAAGGGAGCAGTGAAAGCAACGATGGATGCACCAATGTAAAGGTGATTGTGTGCTGAACAGGTCCAGCACAAGCTTTCAATCCTGACACTTCTGCTGTGGGAGCAGAGGCCAAACGTTCGTGCTGTACTCACTGTGCTGCTGGGCAGCTGAGAGCGACCAGCTGAGAATTTGGATTCAAATGGAGTTTTAGGTATGAAACCGAGGAGAGACTGCAATGATGGTGACACCGTTGCAAAGCAGCCTGTGTGCTGAAGAGGCCCAGCACTAGCTTTCCCTGCTGGTTCTTCTGCTGTGGGAGCAGATGCCACTGTTCTTTCTGTGCTGACTGTGTTGCTGCGCAGCAGAGAGCAGGCTCTGAACTGATTCCATTCAAATGCTTTTCCTGTATGAAAGGGAGCAGTGAAAGCAACGATGGATGCACCAATGTAAAGGTGATTGTGTGCTGAACAGGTCCAGCACAAGCTTTCAATCCTGGCTCTTCTGCTGTGGGAGCAGAAGCCAAACGTTCGTGCTGTACTCACTGTGCTGCTGCAGCTGAGAGCGACCAGCTGAGAATTTGGATTCAAATGGAGTTTTAGGTATGAAACCGAGGAGAGACTGCAATGATGGTGACACCGTTGCAAAGCAGCCTGTGTGCTGAAGAGGCCCAGCACTAGCTTTCCCTGCTGGTTCTTCTGCTGTGGGAGCAGATGCCACTGTTCTTTCTGTGCTGACTGTGTTGCTGCGCAGCAGAGAGCAGGCTCTGAACTGATTCCATTCAAATGCTTTTCCTGTATGAAAGGGAGCAGTGAAAGCAACGATGGATGCACCAATGTAAAGGTGATTGTGTGCTGAACAGGTCCAGCACAAGCTTTCAATCCTGACACTTCTGCTGTGGGAGCAGAAGCCAAACGTTCGTGCTGTACTCACTGTGCTGCCTGCAGCTGAGAGCGACCAGCTGAGAATTTGGATTCAAATGGAGTTTTAGGTATGAAACCGAGGAGAGACTGCAATGATGGTGACACCGTTGCAAAGCAGCCTGTGTGCTGAAGAGGCCCAGCACTAGCTTTCCCTGCTGGTTCTTCTGCTGTGGGAGCAGATGCCACTGTTCTTTCTGTGCTGACTGTGTTGCTGCGCAGCAGAGAGCAGGCTCTGAACTGATTCCATTCAAATGCTTTTCCTGTATGAAAGGGAGCAGTGAAAGCAACGATGGATGCACCAATGTAAAGGTGATTGTGTGCTGAACAGGTCCAGCACAAGCTTTCAATCCTGGCTCTTCTGCTGTGGGAGCAGAAGCCAAACGTTCGGGCTGTAATCACTGTGCTGCCTGCAGCTGAGACAGAGCAGCTGAGAATTTGGATTCAAATGGACTTTTAGGTATGAAACCGAGGAGAGACTGCAATGATGGTGACACCGTTGCAAAGCAGCCTGTGTGCTGAAGAGGCCCAGCACTAGCTTTCCCTGCTGGTTCTTCTGCTGTGGGAGCAGATGCCACTGTTCTTTCTGTGCTGACTGTGTTGCTGCGCAGCAGAGAGCAGGCTCTGAACTGATTCCATTCCATTCAAATGTTTTTCCTGTATGAAAGGGAGCAGTGAAAGCAACGATGGATGCACCAATGTAAAGGTGATTGTGTGCTGAACAGGTCCAGCACCAGCTTTCAATCCTGACACCAAACGTTCGTGCTGTACTCACTGTGCTGCCTGCAGCTGAGAGTGAGCAGCTGAGAATTTGGATTCAAATGGAGTTTTAGGTATGAAACCGAGGAGAGACTGCAATGATGGTGACACCGTTGCAAAGCAGCCTGTGTGCTGAAGAGGCCCAGCACTAGCTTTCCCTGCTGGTTCTTCTGCTGTGGGAGCAGATGCCACTGTTCTTTCTGTGCTGACTGTGTTGCTGCCAGCAGAGAGCAGGCTCTGAACTGATTCCATTCAAATGCTTTTCCTGTATGAAAGGGAGCAGTGAAAGCAACGATGGATGCACCAATGTAAAGGTGATTGTGTGCTGAACAGGTCCAGCAAAAGCTTTCAATCCTGGCTCTTCTGCTGTGGGAGCAGAAGCCAAACGTTCGTGCTGTACTCACTGTGCTGCTGGGCAACTGAAAGCGACCAGCTGAGAATTTGGATTCAAATGGAGTTTTAGGTATGAAACCGAGGAGAGACTGCAATGATGGTGACACCGTTGCAAAGCAGCCTGTGTGCTGAAGAGGCCCAGCACTAGCTTTCCCTGCTGGTTCTTCTGCTGTGGGAGCAGATGCCACTGTTCTTTCTGTGCTGACTGTGTTGCTGCGCAGCAGAGAGCAGGCTCTGAACTGATTCCATTCAAATGCTTTTCCTGTATGAAAGGGAGCAGTGAAAGCAACGATGGATGCACCAATGTAAAGGTGATTGTGTGCTGAACAGGTCCAGCACAAGCTTTCAATCCTGGCTCTTCTGCTGTGGGAGCAGAAGCCAAACGTTCGTGCTATAATCACTGTGCTGCTGGGCAGCTGAGAGCGACCAGCTGAGAATTTGGATTCAAATGGAGTTTTAGGTATGAAACCGAGGAGAGACTGCAATGATGGTGACACCGTTGCAAAGCAGCCTGTGTGCTGAAGAGGCCCAGCACTAGCTTTCCCTGCTGGTTCTTCTGCTGTGGGAGCAGATGCCACTGTTCTTTCTGTGCTGACTGTGTTGCTGCGCAGCAGAGAGCAGGCTCTGAACTGATTCCATTCAAATGCTTTTCCTGTATGAAAGGGAGCAGTGAAAGCAACGATGGATGCACCAATGTAAAGGTGATTGTGTGCTGAACAGGTCCAGCACAAGCTTTCAATCCTGGCTCTTCTGCTGTGGGAGCAGAAGCCAAACGTTCGTGCTGTACTCACTGTGCTGCTGCAGCTGAGAGCGACCAGCTGAGAATTTGGATTCAAATGGAGTTTTAGGTATGAAACCGAGGAGAGACTGCAATGATGGTGACACCGTTGCAAAGCAGCCTGTGTGCTGAAGAGGCCCAGCACTAGCTTTCCCTGCTGGTTCTTCTGCTGTGGGAGCAGATGCCACTGTTCTTTCTGTGCTGACTGTGTTGCTGCGCAGCAGAGAGCAGGCTCTGAACTGATTCCATTCAAATGCTTTTCCTGTATGAAAGGGAGCAGTGAAAGCAACGATGGATGCACCAATGTAAAGGTGATTGTGTGCTGAACAGGTCCAGCACAAGCTTTCAATCCTGGCTCTTCTGCTGTGGGAGCAGAAGCCAAACGTTCGTGCTGTACTCACTGTGCTGCTGGGCAGCTGAGAGCGACCAGCTGAGAATTTGGATTCAAATGGAGTTTTAGGTATGAAACCGAGGAGAGACTGCAATGATGGTGACACCGTTGCAAAGCAGCCTGTGTGCTGAAGAGGCCCAGCACTAGCTTTCCCTGCTGGTTCTTCTGCTGTGGGAGCAGATGCCACTGTTCTTTCTGTGCTGACTGTGTTGCTGCGCAGCAGAGAGCAGGCTCTGAACTGATTCCATTCAAATGTTTTTCCTGTATGAAAGGGAGCAGTGAAAGCAACGATGGATGCACCAATGTAAAGGTGATTGTGTGCTGAACAGGTCCAGCACAAGCTTTCAATCCTGGCTCTTCTGCTGTGGGAGCAGAAGCCAAACGTTCGTGCTGTACTCACTGTGCTGCCTGCAGCTGAGAGCGACCAGCTGAGAATTTGGATTCAAATGGAGTTTTAGGTATGAAACCGAGGAGAGACTGCAATGATGGTGACACCGTTGCAAAGCAGCCTGTGTGCTGAAGAGGCCCAGCACTAGCTTTCCCTGCTGGTTCTTCTGCTGTGGGAGCAGATGCCACTGTTCTTTCTGTGCTGACTGTGTTGCTGCGCAGCAGAGAGCAGGCTCTGAACTGATTCCATTCAAATGCTTTTCCTGTATGAAAGGGAGCAGTGAAAGCAACGATGGATGCACCAATGTAAAGGTGATTGTGTGCTGAACAGGTCCAGCAAAAGCTTTCAATCCTGGCTCTTCTGCTGTGGGAGCAGAAGCCAAACGTTCGTGCTGTACTCACTGTGCTGCCTGCAGCTGAGAGCGACCAGCTGAGAATTTGGATTCAAATGGACTTTTAGGTATGAAACCGCAGCACTAGCTTTCCCTGCTGGTTCTTCTGCTGTGGGAGCAGATGCCACTGTTCATTCTGTGCTGACTGTGTTGCTGCGCAGCAGAGAGCAGGCTCTGAACTGATTCCATTCAAATGCTTTTCCTGTATGAAAGGGAGCAGTGAAAGCAACGATGGATGCACCAATGTAAAGGTGATTGTGTGCTGAACAGGTCCAGCACAAGCTTTCAATCCTGACTCTTCTGCTGTGGGAGCAGAGGCCAAACGTTCGTGCTGTACTCACTGTGCTGCCTGCAGCTGAGAGCGACCAGCTGAGAATTTGGATTCAAATGGAGTTTTAGGTATGAAACCGAGGAGAGACTGCAATGATGGTGACACCGTTGCAAAGCAGCCTGTGTGCTGAAGAGGCCCAGCACTAGCTTTCCCTGCTGGTTCTTCTGCTGTGGGAGCAGATGCCACTGTTCGTTCTGTGAAATGCTTTTCCTGTATGAAAGGGAGCAGTGAAAGCAACGATGGATGCACCAATGTAAAGGTGATTGTGTGCTGAACAGGTCCAGCACAAGCTTTCAATCCTGGCTCTTCTGCTGTGGGAGCAGAAGCCAAACATTCGTGCTGTACTCACTGTGCTGCTGCAGCTGAGAGAGACCAGCTGAGAATTTGGATTCAAATGGAGTTTTAGGTATGAAACCGAGGAGAGACTGCAATGATGGTGACACCGTTGCAAAGCAGCCTGTGTGCTGAAGAGGCCCAGCACTAGCTTTCCCTGCTGGTTCTTCTGCTGTGGGAGCAGATGCCACTGTTCTTTCTGTGCTGACTGTGTTGCTGCGCAGCAGAGAGCAGGCTCTGAACTGATTCCATTCAAATGCTTTTCCTGTATGAAAGGGAGCAGTGAAAGCAACGATGGATGCACCAATGTAAAGGTGATTGTGTGCTGAACAGGTCCAGCACAAGCTTTCCCTCCTGCTGTGGGAGCAGAAGCCAAACGTTCGTGCTGTAATCACTGTGCTGCCTGCAGCTGAGAGCGACCAGCTGAGAATTTGGATTCAAATGGAGTTTTAGGTATGAAACCGAGGAGAGACTGCAATGATGGTGACACCGTTGCAAAGCAGCCTGTGTGCTGAAGAGGCCCAGCACTAGCTTTCCCTGCTGGTTCTTCTGCTGTGGGAGCAGATGCCACTGTTCTTTCTGTGCTGACTGTGTTGCTGCCAGCAGAGAGCAGGCTCTGAACTGATTCCATTCAAATGCTTTTCCTGTATGAAAGGGAGCAGTGAAAGCAACGATGGATGCACCAATGTAAAGGTGATTGTGTGCTGAACAGGTCCAGCACAAGCTTTCAATCCTGGCTCTTCTGCTGTGGGAGCAGAAGCCAAACGTTCGTGCTGTACTCACTGTGCTGCCTGCAGCTGAGAGCGACCAGCTGAGAATTTGGATTCAAATGGAGTTTTAGGTATGAAACCGAGGAGAGACTGCAATGATGGTGACACCGTTGCAAAGCAGCCTGTGTGCTGAAGAGGCCCAGCACTAGCTTTCCCTGCTGGTTCTTCTGCTGTGGGAGCAGATGCCACTGTTCTTTCTGTGCTGACTGTGTTGCTGCGCAGCAGAGAGCAGGCTCTGAACTGATTCCATTCAAATGCTTTTCCTGTATGAAAGGGAGCAGTGAAAGCAACGATGGATGCACCAATGTAAAGGTGATTGTGTGCTGAACAGGTCCAGCACAAGCTTTCAATCCTGGCTCTTCTGCTGTGGGAGCAGAAGCCAAACGTTCGTGCTGTACTCACTGTGCTGCCTGCAGCTGAGAGCGACCAGCTGAGAATTTGGATTCAAATGGAGTTTTAGGTATGAAACCGAGGAGAGACTGCAATGATGGTGACACCGTTGCAAAGCAGCCTGTGTGCTGAAGAGGCCCAGCACTAGCTTTCCCTGCTGGTTCTTCTGCTGTGGGAGCAGATGCCACTGTTCATTCTGTGCTGACTGTGTTGCTGCGCAGCAGAGAGCAGGCTCTGAACTGATTCCATTCAAATGCTTTTCCTGTATGAAAGGGAGCAGTGAAAGCAACGATGGATGCACCAATGTAAAGGTGATTGTGTGCTGAACAGGTCCAGCACAAGCTTTCAATCCTGGCTCTTCTGCTGTGGGAGCAGAAGCCAAACGTTCGTGCTGTACTCACTGTGCTGCCTGCAGCTGAGAGCGACCAGCTGAGAATTTGGATTCAAATGGAGTTTTAGGTATGAAACCGAGGAGAGACTGCAATGATGGTGACACCGTTGCAAAGCAGCCTGTGTGCTGAAGAGGCCCAGCACTAGCTTTCCCTGCTGGTTCTTCTGCTGTGGGAGCAGATGCCACTGTTCTTTCTGTGCTGACTGTGTTGCTGCCAGCAGAGAGCAGGCTCTGAACTGATTCCATTCAAATGCTTTTCCTGTATGAAAGGGAGCAGTGAAAGCAACGATGGATGCACCAATGTAAAGGTGATTGTGTGCTGAACAGGTCCAGCACAAGCTTTCAATCCTGGCTCTTCTGCTGTGGGAGCAGAAGCCAAACGTTCGTGCTGTACTCACTGTGCTGCCTGCAGCTGAGAGCGACCAGCTGAGAATTTGGATTCAAATGGAGTTTTAGGTATGAAACCGAGGAGAGACTGCAATGATGGTGACACCGTTGCAAAGCAGCCTGTGTGCTGAAGAGGCCCAGCACTAGCTTTCCCTGCTGGTTCTTCTGCTGTGGGAGCAGATGCCACTGTTCTTTCTGTGCTGACTGTGTTGCTGCCAGCAGAGAGCAGGCTCTGAACTGATTCCATTCAAATGCTTTTCCTGTATGAAAGGGAGCAGTGAAAGCAACGATGGATGCACCAATGTAAAGGTGATTGTGTGCTGAACAGGTCCAGCACAAGCTTTCAATCCTGGCTCTTCTGCTGTGGGAGCAGAAGCCAAACGTTCGTGCTGTACTCACTGTGCTGCCTGCAGCTGAGAGCGACCAGCTGAGAATTTGGATTCAAATGGAGTTTTAGGTATGAAACCGAGGAGAGACTGCAATGATGGTGACACCGTTGCAAAGCAGCCTGTGTGCTGAAGAGGCCCAGCACTAGCTTTCCCTGCTGGTTCTTCTGCTGTGGGAGCAGATGCCACTGTTCATTCTGTGCTGACTGTGTTGCTGCGCAGCAGAGAGCAGGCTCTGAACTGATTCCATTCAAATGCTTTTCCTGTATGAAAGGGAGCAGTGAAAGCAACGATGGATGCACCAATGTAAAGGTGATTGTGTGCTGAACAGGTCCAGCACAAGCTTTCAATCCTGGCTCTTCTGCTGTGGGAGCAGAAGCCAAACGTTCGTGCTGTACTCACTGTGCTGCTGCAGCTGAGAGCGACCAGCTGAGAATTTGGATTCAAATGGAGTTTTAGGTATGAAACCGAGGAGAGACTGCAATGATGGTGACACCGTTGCAAAGCAGCCTGTGTGCTGAAGAGGCCCAGCACTAGCTTTCCCTGCTGGTTCTTCTGCTGTGGGAGCAGATGCCACTGTTCTTTCTGTGCTGACTGTGTTGCTGCCAGCAGAGAGCAGGCTCTGAACTGATTCCATTCAAATGCTTTTCCTGTATGAAAGGGAGCAGTGAAAGCAACGATGGATGCACCAATGTAAAGGTGATTGTGTGCTGAACAGGTCCAGCACAAGCTTTCAATCCTGGCTCTTCTGCTGTGGGAGCAGAAGCCAAACGTTCGTGCTGTACTCACTGTGCTGCCTGCAGCTGAGAGCGACCAGCTGAGAATTTGGATTCAAATGGAGTTTTAGGTATGAAACCGAGGAGAGACTGCAATGATGGTGACACCGTTGCAAAGCAGCCTGTGTGCTGAAGAGGCCCAGCACTAGCTTTCCCTGCTGGTTCTTCTGCTGTGGGAGCAGATGCCACTGTTCATTCTGTGCTGACTGTGTTGCTGCGCAGCAGAGAGCAGGCTCTGAACTGATTCCATTCAAATGCTTTTCCTGTATGAAAGGGAGCAGTGAAAGCAACGATGGATGCACCAATGTAAAGGTGATTGTGTGCTGAACAGGTCCAGCACAAGCTTTCAATCCTGGCTCTTCTGCTGTGGGAGCAGAAGCCAAACGTTCGTGCTGTACTCACTGTGCTGCCTGCAGCTGAGAGAGACCAGCTGAGAATTTGGATTCAAATGGAGTTTTAGGTATGAAACCGAGGAGAGACTGCAATGATGGTGACACCGTTGCAAAGCAGCCTGTGTGCTGAAGAGGCCCAGCACTAGCTTTCCCTGCTGGTTCTTCTGCTGTGGGAGCAGATGCCACTGTTCATTCTGTGCTGACTGTGTTGCTGCCAGCAGAGAGCAGGCTCTGAACTGATTCCATTCAAATGCTTTTCCTGTATGAAAGGGAGCAGTGAAAGCAACGATGGATGCACCAATGTAAAGGTGATTGTGTGCTGAACAGGTCCAGCACAAGCTTTCAATCCTGGCTCTTCTGCTGTGGGAGCAGAAGCCAAACGTTCGTGCTGTACTCACTGTGCTGCCTGCAGCTGAGAGAGCCCAGCTGAGAATTTGGATTCAAATGGAGTTTTAGGTATGAAACCGAGGAGAGACTGCAATGATGGTGACACCGTTGCAAAGCAGCCTGTGTGCTGAAAGGCCCAGCACTAGCTTTCCCTGCTGGTTCTTCTGCTGTGGGAGCAGATGCCACTGTTCTTTCTGTGCTGACTGTGTTGCTGCCAGCAGAGAGCAGGCTCTGAACTGATTCCATTCAAATGCTTTTCCTGTATGAAAGGGAGCAGTGAAAGCAACGATGGATGCACCAATGTAAAGGTGATTGTGTGCTGAACAGGTCCAGCACAAGCTTTCAATCCTGGCTCTTCTGCTGTGGGAGCAGAAGCCAAACGTTCGTGCTGTACTCACTGTGCTGCCTGCAGCTGAGAGAGACCAGCTGAGAATTTGGATTCAAATGGAGTTTTAGGTATGAAACCGAGGAGAGACTGCAATGATGGTGACACCGTTGCAAAGCAGCCTGTGTGCTGAAGAGGCCCAGCACTAGCTTTCCCTGCTGGTTCTTCTGCTGTGGGAGCAGATGCCACTGTTCTTTCTGTGCTGACTGTGTTGCTGCGCAGCAGAGAGCAGGCTCTGAACTGATTCCATTCAAATGCTTTTCCTGTATGAAAGGCATTCAAATGAGCAGTGAAAGCAACGATGGATGCACCAATGTAAAGGTGATTGTGTGCTGAACAGGTCCAGCACAAGCTTTCAATCCTGGCTCTTCTGCTGTGGGAGCAGAAGCCAAACGTTCGTGCTGTACTCACTGTGCTGCCTGCAGCTGAGACAGACCAGCTGAGAATTTGGATTCAAATGGAGTTTTAGGTATGAAACCGAGGAGAGACTGCAATGATGGTGACACCGTTGCAAAGCAGCCTGTGTGCTGAAGAGGCCCAGCACTAGCTTTCCCTGCTGGTTCTTCTGCTGTGGGAGCAGATGCCACTGTTCTTTCTGTGCTGACTGTGTTGCTGCCAGCAGAGAGCAGGCTCTGAACTGATTCCATTCAAATGCTTTTCCTGTATGAAAGGGAGCAGTGAAAGCAACGATGGATGCACCAATGTAAAGGTGATTGTGTGCTGAACAGGTCCAGCACAAGCTTTCAATCCTGACTCTTCTGCTGTGGGAGCAGAAGCCAAACGTTCGTGCTGTACTCACTGTGCTGCCTGCAGCTGAGAGCGACCAGCTGAGAATTTGGATTCAAATGGAGTTTTAGGTATGAAACCGAGGAGAGACTGCAATGATGGTGACACCGTTGCAAAGCAGCCTGTGTGCTGAAGAGGCCCAGCACTAGCTTTCCCTGCTGGTTCTTCTGCTGTGGGAGCAGATGCCACTGTTCATTCTGTGCTGACTGTGTTGCTGCGCAGCAGAGAGCAGGCTCTGAACTGATTCCATTCAAATGCTTTTCCTGTATGAAAGGGAGCAGTGAAAGCAACGATGGATGCACCAATGTAAAGGTGATTGTGTGCTGAACAGGTCCAGCACAAGCTTTCAATCCTGGCTCTTCTGCTGTGGGAGCAGAAGCCAAACGTTCGTGCTGTACTCACTGTGCTGCTGGGCAACTGAAAGCGACCAGCTGAGAATTTGGATTCAAATGGAGTTTTAGGTATGAAACCGAGGAGAGACTGCAATGATGGTGACACCGTTGCAAAGCAGCCTGTGTGCTGAAGAGGCCCAGCACTAGCTTTCCCTGCTGGTTCTTCTGCTGTGGGAGCAGATGCCACTGTTCATTCTGTGCTGACTGTGTTGCTGCCAGCAGAGAGCAGGCTCTGAACTGATTCCATTCAAATGCTTTTCCTGTATGAAAGGGAGCAGTGAAAGCAACGATGGATGCACCAATGTAAAGGTGATTGTGTGCTGAACAGGTCCAGCACAAGCTTTCAATCCTGGCTCTTCTGCTGTGGGAGCAGAAGCCAAACGTTCGTGCTGTACTCACTGTGCTGCCTGCAGCTGAGAGAGACCAGCTGAGAATTTGGATTCAAATGGAGTTTTAGGTATGAAACCGAGGAGAGACTGCAATGATGGTGACACCGTTGCAAAGCAGCCTGTGTGCTGAAGAGGCCCAGCACTAGCTTTCCCTGCTGGTTCTTCTGCTGTGGGAGCAGATGCCACTGTTCTTTCTGCTGACTGTGTTGCTGCCAGCAGAGAGGCAGTGTGTGCTGTGTGTTGCTGCCAGCAGAGAGCAGGCTCTGAACTGATTCCATTCAAATGCTTTTCCTGTATGAAAGGGAGCAGTGAAAGCAACGATGGATGCACCAATGTAAAGGTGATTGTGTGCTGAACAGGTCCAGCACAAGCTTTCAATCCTGGCTCTTCTGCTGTGGGAGCAGAAGCCAAACGTTCGTGCTGTACTCACTGTGCTGCTGCAGCTGAGAGAGACCAGCTGAGAATTTGGATTCAAATGGAGTTTTAGGTATGAAACCGAGGAGAGACTGCAATGATGGTGACACCGTTGCAAAGCAGCCTGTGTGCTGAAGAGGCCCAGCACTAGCTTTCCCTGCTGGTTCTTCTGCTGTGGGAGCAGATGCCACTGTTCATTCTGTGCTGACTGTGTTGCTGCGCAGCAGAGAGCAGGCTCTGAACTGATTCCATTCAAATGCTTTTCCTGTATGAAAGGGAGCAGTGAAAGCAACGATGGATGCACCAATGTAAAGGTGATTGTGTGCTGAACAGGTCCAGCACAAGCTTTCAATCCTGGCTCTTCTGCTGTGGGAGCAGAAGCCAAACGTTCGTGCTGTACTCACTGTGCTGCCTGCAGCTGAGAAGCGACCAGCTGAGAATTTGGATTCAAATGGAGTTTTAGGTATGAAACCGAGGAGAGACTGCAATGATGGTGACACCGTTGCAAAGCAGCCTGTGTGCTGAAGAGGCCCAGCACTAGCTTTCCCTGCTGGTTCTTCTGCTGTGGGAGCAGATGCCACTGTTCTTTCTGTGCTGACTGTGTTGCTGCCAGCAGAGAGCAGGCTCTGAACTGATTCCATTCAAATGCTTTTCCTGTATGAAAGGGAGCAGTGAAAGCAACGATGGATGCACCAATGTAAAGGTGATTGTGTGCTGAACAGGTCCAGCACAAGCTTTCAATCCTGACTCTTCTGCTGTGGGAGCAGAGGCCAAACGTTCGTGCTGTACTCACTGTGCTGCCTGCAGCTGAGAGCGACCAGCTGAGAATTTGGATTCAAATGGAGTTTTAGGTATGAAACCGAGGAGAGACTGCAATGATGGTGACACCGTTGCAAAGCAGCCTGTGTGCTGAAGAGGCCCAGCACTAGCTTTCCCTGCTGGTTCTTCTGCTGTGGGAGCAGATGCCACTGTTCATTCTGTGCTGACTGTGTTGCTGCGCAGCAGAGAGCAGGCTCTGAACTGATTCCATTCAAATGCTTTTCCTGTATGAAAGGGAGCAGTGAAAGCAACGATGGATGCACCAATGTAAAGGTGATTGTGTGCTGAACAGGTCCAGCACAAGCTTTCAATCCTGGCTCTTCTGCTGTGGGAGCAGAAGCCAAACGTTCGTGCTGTACTCACTGTGCTGCCTGCAGCTGAGAGAGACCAGCTGAGAATTTGGATTCAAATGGAGTTTTAGGTATGAAACCGAGGAGAGACTGCAATGATGGTGACACCGTTGCAAAGCAGCCTGTGTGCTGAAGAGGCCCAGCACTAGCTTTCCCTGCTGGTTCTTCTGCTGTGGGAGCAGATGCCACTGTTCATTCTGTGCTGACTGTGTTGCTGCCAGCAGAGAGCAGGCTCTGAACTGATTCCATTCAAATGCTTTTCCTGTATGAAAGGGAGCAGTGAAAGCAACGATGGATGCACCAATGTAAAGGTGATTGTGTGCTGAACAGGTCCAGCACAAGCTTTCAATCCTGGCTCTTCTGCTGTGGGAGCAGAAGCCAAACGTTCGTGCTGTACTCACTGTGCTGCCTGCAGCTGAGAGCGACCAGCTGAGAATTTGGATTCAAATGGAGTTTTAGGTATGAAACCGAGGAGAGACTGCAATGATGGTGACACCGTTGCAAAGCAGCCTGTGTGCTGAAGAGGCCCAGCACTAGCTTTCCCTGCTGGTTCTTCTGCTGTGGGAGCAGATGCCACTGTTCTTTCTGTGCTGACTGTGTTGCTGCGCAGCAGAGAGCAGGCTCTGAACTGATTCCATTCAAATGCTTTTCCTGTATGAAAGGGAGCAGTGAAAGCAACGATGGATGCACCAATGTAAAGGTGATTGTGTGCTGAACAGGTCCAGCACAAGCTTTCAATCCTGGCTCTTCTGCTGTGGGAGCAGAAGCCAAACGTTCGTGCTGTACTCACTGTGCTGCCTGCAGCTGAGAGCGACCAGCTGAGAATTTGGATTCAAATGGAGTTTTAGGTATGAAACCGAGGAGAGACTGCAATGATGGTGACACCGTTGCAAAGCAGCCTGTGTGCTGAAGAGGCCCAGCACTAGCTTTCCCTGCTGGTTCTTCTGCTGTGGGAGCAGATGCCACTGTTCATTCTGTGCTGACTGTGTTGCTGCCAGCAGAGAGCAGGCTCTGAACTGATTCCATTCAAATGCTTTTCCTGTATGAAAGGGAGCAGTGAAAGCAACGATGGATGCACCAATGTAAAGGTGATTGTGTGCTGAACAGGTCCAGCACAAGCTTTCAATCCTGGCTCTTCTGCTGTGGGAGCAGAAGCCAAACGTTCGTGCTGTACTCACTGTGCTGCCTGCAGCTGAGAGAGACCAGCTGAGAATTTGGATTCAAATGGAGTTTTAGGTATGAAACCGAGGAGAGACTGCAATGATGGTGACACCGTTGCAAAGCAGCCTGTGTGCTGAAGAGGCCCAGCACTAGCTTTCCCTGCTGGTTCTTCTGCTGTGGGAGCAGATGCCACTGTTCTTTCTGTGCTGACTGTGTTGCTGCGCAGCAGAGAGCAGGCTCTGAACTGATTCCATTCAAATGCTTTTCCTGTATGAAAGGGCAGATGCCACTGTTGATTCTGTGCTGACTGTGTTGCTGCGCAGCAGAGAGCAGGCTCTGAACTGATTCCATTCAAATGCTTTTCCTGTATGAAAGGGAGCAGTGAAAGCAACGATGGATGCACCAATGTAAAGGTGATTGTGTGCTGAACAGGTCCAGCACAAGCTTTCAATCCTGGCTCTTCTGCTGTGGGAGCAGAAGCCAAACGTTCGTGCTGTACTCACTGTGCTGCCTGCAGCTGAGAGAGACCAGCTGAGAATTTGGATTCAAATGGAGTTTTAGGTATGAAACCGAGGAGAGACTGCAATGATGGTGACACCGTTGCAAAGCAGCCTGTGTGCTGAAGAGGCCCAGCACTAGCTTTCCCTGCTGGTTCTTCTGCTGTGGGAGCAGATGCCACTGTTCTTTCTGTGCTGACTGTGTTGCTGCCAGCAGAGAGCAGGCTCTGAACTGATTCCATTCAAATGCTTTTCCTGTATGAAAGGGAGCAGTGAAAGCAACGATGGATGCACCAATGTAAAGGTGATTGTGTGCTGAACAGGTCCAGCACAAGCTTTCAATCCTGGCTCTTCTGCTGTGGGAGCAGAGGCCAAACGTTCGTGCTGTACTCACTGTGCTGCCTGCAGCTGAGAGCGACCAGCTGAGAATTTGGATTCAAATGGACTTTTAGGTATGAAACCGAGGAGAGACTGCAATGATGGTGACACCGGCAGATGCCACTGTTGATTCTGTGCTGACTGTGTTGCTGCGCAGCAGCGAGCAGGCTCTGAATTGATTCCATTCAAATGCTTTTCGTGTATGAAAGGGAGCAGTGAAAGCAACGATGGATGAACCAATGTAAAGGTGATTGTGTGCTGAACAGGTCCAGCACAAGCTTTCTTTCCTGGCTCTTCTGCTGTGGGAGCAGAAGCCAAACGTTCGTGCTGTACTCACTGTGCTGCCTGCAGCTGAGAGCGACCAGCTGAGAATTTGGATTCAAATGGACTTTTAGGTATGAAACCGAGGAGAGACTGCAATGATGGTGACACCGTTGCAAAGCAGCCTGTGTGCTGAAGAGGCCCAGCACTAGCTTTCCCTGCTGGTTCTTCTGCTGTGGGAGCAGATGCCACTGTTGATTCTGTGCTGACAGTGTTGCTGCGCAGCAGAGAGCAGGCTCTGAACTGATTCCATTCAAATGCTTTTCCTGTATGAAAGGGAGCAGTGAAAGCAACGATGGATGCACCAATGTAAAGGTGATTGTGTGCTGAACAGGTCCAGCACAAGCTTTCAATCCTGACACTTCTGCTGTGGGAGCAGAGGCCAAACGTTCGTGCTGCTGTACTCACTGTGCTGCCTGCAGCTGAGAGCGACCAGCTGAGAATTTGGATTCAAATGGAGTTTTAGGTATGAAACCGAGGAGAGACTGCAATGATGGTGACACCGTTGCAAAGCAGCCTGTGTGCTGAAGAGGCCCAGCACTAGCTTTCCCTGCTGGTTCTTCTGCTGTGGGAGCAGATGCCACTGTTCGTTCTGTGCTGACTGTGTTGCTGCCAGCAGAGAGCAGGCTCTGAACTGATTCCATTCAAATGCTTTTCCTGTATGAAAGGGAGCAGTGAAAGCAACGATGGATGCACCAATGTAAAGGTGATTGTGTGCTGAACAGGTCCAGCACAAGCTTTCAATCCTGGCTCTTCTGCTGTGGGAGCAGAAGCCAAACGTTCGTGCTGTAATCACTGGGCTGCCTGCAGCTGAGAGCGACCAGCTGAGAATTTGGATTCAAATGGAGTTTTAGGTATGAAACCGAGGAGAGACTGCAATGATGGTGACACCGTTGCAAAGCAGCCTGTGTGCTGAAGAGGCCCAGCACTAGCTTTCCCTGCTGGTTCTTCTGCTGTGGGAGCAGATGCCACTGTTCTTTCTGTGCTGACTGTGTTGCTGCCAGCAGAGAGCAGGCTCTGAACTGATTCCATTCAAATGCTTTTCCTGTATGAAAGGGAGCAGTGAAAGCAACGATGGATGCACCAATGTAAAGGTGATTGTGTGCTGAACAGGTCCAGCAAAAGCTCTCAATCCTGGCTCTTCTGCTGTGGGAGCAGAAGCCAAACGTTCGTGCTGTACTCACTGTGCTGCCTGCAGCTGAGAGCGACCAGCTGAGAATTTGGATTCAAATGGAGTTTTAGGTATGAAACCGAGGAGAGACTGCAATGATGGTGACACCGTTGCAAAGCAGCCTGTGTGCTGAAGAGGCCCAGCACTAGCTTTCCCTGCTGGTTCTTCTGCTGTGGGAGCAGATGCCACTGTTCGTTCTGTGCTGACTGTGTTGCTGCCAGCAGAGAGCAGGCTCTGAACTGATTCCATTCAAATGCTTTTCCTGTATGAAAGGGAGCAGTGAAAGCAACGATGGATGCACCAATGTAAAGGTGATTGTGTGCTGAACAGGTCCAGCACAAGCTTTCAATCCTGGCTCTTCTGCTGTGGGAGCAGAAGCCAAACGTTCGTGCTGTAATCACTGTGCTGCCTGCAGCTGAGAGAGACCAGCTGAGAATTTGGATTCAAATGGACTTTTAGGTATGAAACCGAGGAGAGACTGCAATGATGGTGACACCGTTGCAAAGCAGCCTGTGTGCTGAAGAGGCCCAGCACTAGCTTTCCCTGCTGGTTCTTCTGCTGTGGGAGCAGATGCCACTGTTCTTTCTGTGCTGACTGTGTTGCTGCGCAGCAGAGAGCAGGCTCTGAACTGATTCCATTCAAATGCTTTTCCTGTATGAAAGGGAGCAGTGAAAGCAACGATGGATGCACCAATGTAAAGGTGATTGTGTGCTGAACAGGTCCAGCACAAGCTTTCTGCTGTGGGAGCAGAAGCCAAACGTTCGTGCTGTAATCACTGTGCTGCCTGCAGCTCCTGGCTCTTCTGCTGTGGGAGCAGAGCTTTCCCTGCTGGTTCTTCTGCCACTGTGTTGCTGCCAGCAGAGAACGTCAAATGCTTTTCTGTATGAAAGGGAGCAATGAAAGCAACGATGGATGCACCAATGTAAAGGTGATTGTGTGCTGTAGCACCAGCTTTCAATCCTGACACTTCTGCTGTGGGAGCAGAGGCCAAACGTTCTTGCTGTACTCACTGTGCTGCCTGCAGCTGAGAGCGACCAGCTGAGAATTTGGATTCAAATGGACTTTTAGGTATGAAACCGAGGAGAGACTGCAATGATGGTGACACCGTTGCAAAGCAGCCTGTGTGCTGAAGAGGCCCAGCACTAGCTTTCCCTGCTGGTTCTTCTGCTGTGGGAGCAGATGCCACTGTTGATTCTGTGCTGACTGTGTTGCTGCGCAGCAGAGAGCAGGCTCTGAACTGATTCCATTCAAATGCTTTTCCTGTATGAAAGGGAGAAGTGAAAGCAACGATGGATGCACCAATGTAAAGGTGATTGTGTGCTGAACAGGTCCAGCACAAGCTTTCAATCCTGGCTCTTCTGCTGTGGGAGCAGAAGCCAAACGTTCGTGCTGTACTCACTGTGCTGCTGGGCAACTGAAAGCGACCAGCTGAGAATTTGGATTCAAATGGAGTTTTAGGTATGAAACCGAGGAGAGACTTCAATGATGGTGACACCGTTGCAAAGCAGCCTGTGTGCTGAAGAGGCCCAGCACTAGCTTTCCCTGCTGGTTCTTCTGCTGTGGGAGCAGATGCCGCTGTTCGTTCTGTGCTGACTGTGTTGCTGCCAGCAGAGAGCAGGCTCTGAACTGATTCCATTCAAATGCTTTTCCTGTATGAAAGGGAGCAGTGAAAGCAACGATGGATGCACCAATGTAAAGGTGATTGTGTGCTGAACAGGTCCAGCACAAGCTTTCAATCCTGGCTCTTCTGCTGTGGGAGCAGAAGCCAAACGTTCGTGCTGTAATCACTGTGCTGCCTGCAGCTGAGAGAGACCAGCTGAGAATTTGGATTCAAATGGAGTTTTAGGTATGAAACCAAGGAGAGACTGCAATGATGGTGACACCGTTGCAAAGCAGCCTGTGTGCTGAAGAGGCCCAGCACTAGCTTTCCCTGCTGGTTCTTCTGCTGTGGGAGCAGATGCCACTGTTCGTTCTGTGCTGACTGTGTTGCTGCCAGCAGAGAGCAGGCTCTGAACTGATTCCATTCAAATGCTTTTCCTGTATGAAAGGGAGCAGTGAAAGCAATGATGGATGCACCAATGTAAAGGTGATTGTGTGCTGAACAGGTCCAGCACAAGCTTTCAATCCTGGCTCTTCTGCTGTGGGAGCAGAAGCCAAACGTTCGTGCTGTAATCACTGTGCTGCCTGCAGCTGAGAGAGACCAGCTGAGAATTTGGATTCAAATGGACTTTTAGGTATGAAACCGAGGAGAGACTGCAATGATGGTGACACCGTTGCAAAGCAGCCTGTGTGCTGAAGAGGCCCAGCACTAGCTTTCCCTGCTGGTTCTTCTGCTGTGGGAGCAGATGCCACTGTTCTTTCTGTGCTGACTGTGTTGCTGCGCAGCAGAGAGCAGGCTCTGAACTGATTCCATTCAAATGCTTTTCCTGTATGAAAGGGAGCAGTGAAAGCAACGATGGATGCACCAATGTAAAGGTGATTGTGTGCTGAACAGGTCCAGCACAAGCTTTCCCTCCTGGCTCTTCTGCTGTGGGAGCAGAAGCCAAACGTTCGTGCTGTAATCACTGTGCTGCCTGCAGCTGAGACACAGCAGCTGAGAATTTGGATTCAAATGGAGTTTTAGGTATGAAACCGAGGAGAGACTGCAATGATGGTGACACCGTTGCAAAGCAGCCTGTGTGCTGAAGAGGCCCAGCACTAGCTTTCCCTGCTGGTTCTTCTGCTGTGGGAGCAGATGCCACTGTTCTTTCTGTGCTGACTGTGTTGCTGCCAGCAGAGAGCAGGCTCTGAACTGACTCCATTCAAATGCTTTTCCTGTATGAAAGGGAGCAGTGAAAGCAACGATGGATGCACCAATGTAAAGGTGATTGTGTGCTGAACAGGTATAGCACCAGCTTTCAATCCTGACACTTCTGCTGTGGGAGCAGAGGCCAAACGTTCTTGCTGTACTCACTGTGCTGCCTGCAGCTGAGAGCGACCAGCTGAGAATTTGGATTCAAATGGAGTTTTAGGTATGAAACCGAGGAGAGACTGCAATGATGGTGACACCGTTGCAAAGCAGCCTGTGTGCTGAAGAGGCCCAGCACTAGCTTTCCCTGCTGGTTCTTCTGCTGTGGGAGCAGATGCCACTGTTCATTCTGTGCTGACTGTGTTGCTGCGCAGCAGAGAGCAGACTCTGAACTGATTCCATTCAAATGCTTTTCCTGTATGAAAGGGAGCAGTGAAAGCAACGATGGATGCACCAATGTAAAGGTGATTGTGTGCTGAACAGGTCCAGCACAAGCTTTCAATCCTGGCTCTTCTGCTGTGGGAGCAGAGGCCAAACGTTCGTGCTGTAATCACTGTGCTGCCTGCAGCTGAGAGAGACCAGCTGAGAATTTGGATTCAAATGGAGTTTTAGGTATGAAAACCGAGGAGAGACTGCAATGATGGTGACACCGTTGCAAAGCAGCCTGTGTGCTGAAGAGGCCCAGCACTAGCTTTCCCTGCTGGTTCTTCTGCTGTGGGAGCAGATGCCACTGTTCGTTCTGTGCTGACTGTGTTGCTGCGCAGCAGAGAGCAGGCTCTGAACTGATTCCATTCAAATGCTTTTCCTGTATGAAAGGGAGCAGTGAAAGCAACGATGGATGCACCAATGTAAAGGTGATTGTGTGCTGAACAGGTCCAGCACAAGCTTTCAATCCTGACACTTCTGCTGTGGGAGCAGAGGCCAAACGTTCGTGCTGTACTCACTGTGCTGCCTGCAGCTGAGAGCGACCAGCTGAGAATTTGGATTCAAATGGAGTTTTAGGTATGAAACCGAGGAGAGACTGCAATGATGGTGACACCGTTGCAAAGCAGCCTGTGTGCTGAAGAGGCCCAGCACTAGCTTTCCCTGCTGGTTCTTCTGCTGTGGGAGCAGATGCCACTGTTGATTCTGTGCTGACTGTGTTGCTGCGCAGCAGAGAGCAGGCTCTGAACTGATTCCATTCAAATGCTTTTCCTGTATGAAAGGGAGCAGTGAAAGCAACGATGGATGCACCAATGTAAAGGTGATTGTGTGCTGAACAGGTCCAGCACAAGCTTTCAATCCTGGCTCTTCTGCTGTGGGAGCAGAGGCCAAACGTTCGTGCTGTACTCACTGTGCTGCCTGCAGCTGAGAGCGACCAGCTGAGAATTTGGATTCAAATGGACTTTTAGGTATGAAACCGAGGAGAGACTGCAATGATGGTGACACCGTTGCAAAGCAGCCTGTGTGCTGAAGAGGCCCAGCACTAGCTTTCCCTGCTGGTTCTTCTGCTGTGGGAGCAGATGCCACTGTTCGTGCTGTAATCACTGTGCTGCCTGCAGCTGAGAGAGACCAGCTGAGAATTTGGATTCAAATGGACTTTTAGGTATGAAACCGAGGAGAGACTGCAATGATGGTGACACCGTTGCAAAGCAGCCTGTGTGCTGAAGAGGCCCAGCACTAGCTTTCCCTGCTGGTTCTTCTGCTGTGGGAGCAGATGCCACTGTTCGTTCTGTGCTGACTGTGTTGCTGCCAGCAGAGAGCAGGCTCTGAACTGATTCCATTCAAATGCTTTTCCTGTATGAAAGGGAGCAGTGAAAGCAACGATGGATGCACCAATGTAAAGGTGATTGTGTGCTGAACAGGTCCAGCACAAGCTTTCAATCCTGGCTCTTCTGCTGTGGGAGCAGAAGCCAAACGTTCGTGCTGTAATCACTGTGCTGCCTGCAGCTGAGAGCGACCAGCTGAGAATTTGGATTCAAATGGAGTTTTAGGTATGAAACCGAGGAGAGACTGCAATGATGGTGACACCGTTGCAAAGCAGCCTGTGTGCTGAAGAGGCCCAGCACTAGCTTTCCCTGCTGGTTCTTCTGCTGTGGGAGCAGATGCCACTGTTCTTTCTGTGCTGACTGTGTTGCTGCGCAGCAGAGAGCAGGCTCTGAACTGATTCCATTCAAATGCTTTTCCTGTATGAAAGGGAGCAGTGAAAGCAACGATGGATGCACCAATGTAAAGGTGATTGTGTGCTGAACAGGTCCAGCACAAGCTTTCAATCCTGGCTCTTCTGCTGTGGGAGCAGAAGCCAAACGTTCGTGCTGTAATCACTGTGCTGCCTGCAGCTGAGAGAGACCAGCTGAGAATTTGGATTCAAATGGAGTTTTAGGTATGAAACCGAGGAGAGACTGCAATGATGGTGACACCGTTGCAAAGCAGCCTGTGTGCTGAAGAGGCCCAGCACTAGCTTTCCCTGCTGGTTCTTCTGCTGTGGGAGCAGATGCCACTGTTCTTTCTGTGCTGACTGTGTTGCTGCCAGCAGAGAGCAGGCTCTGAACTGATTCCATTCAAATGCTTTTCCTGTATGAAAGGGAGCAGTGAAAGCAACGATGGATGCACCAATGTAAAGGTGATTGTGTGCTGAACAGGTCCAGCACAAGCTTTCAATCCTGGCTCTTCTGCTGTGGGAGCAGAAGCCAAACGTTCGTGCTGTAATCACTGTGCTGCCTGCAGCTGAGAGCGACCAGCTGAGAATTTGGATTCAAATGGAGTTTTAGGTATGAAACCGAGGAGAGACTGCAATGATGGTGACACCGTTGCAAAGCAGCCTGTGTGCTGAAGAGGCCCAGCACTAGCTTTCCCTGCTGGTTCTTCTGCTGTGGGAGCAGATGCCACTGTTCGTTCTGTGCTGACTGTGTTGCTGCCAGCAGAGAGCAGGCTCTGAACTGATTCCATTCAAATGCTTTTCCTGTATGAAAGGGAGCAGTGAAAGCAACGATGGATGCACCAATGTAAAGGTGATTGTGTGCTGAACAGGTCCAGCACAAGCTTTCAATCCTGGCTCTTCTGCTGTGGGAGCAGAGGCCAAACGTTCGTGCTGTAATCACTGTGCTGCCTGCAGCTGAGAGAGACCAGCTGAGAATTTGGATTCAAATGGACTTTTAGGTATGAAACCGAGGAGAGACTGCAATGATGGTGACACCGTTGCAAAGCAGCCTGTGTGCTGAAGAGGCCCAGCACTAGCTTTCCCTGCTGGTTCTTCTGCTGTGGGAGCAGATGCCACTGTTCGTTCTGTGCTGACTGTGTTGCTGCGCAGCAGAGAGCAGGCTCTGAACTGATTCCATTCAAATGCTTTTCCTGTATGAAAGGGAGCAGTGAAAGCAACGATGGATGCACCAATGTAAAGGTGATTGTGTGCTGAACAGGTCCAGCACAAGCTTTCCCTCCTGGCTCTTCTGCTGTGGGAGCAGAAGCCAAACGTTCGTGCTGTACTCACTGTGCTGCCTGCAGCTGAGAGAGACCAGCTGAGAATTTGGATTCAAATGGAGTTTTAGGTATGAAACCGAGGAGAGACTGCAATGATGGTGACACCGTTGCAAAGCAGCCTGTGTGCTGAAGAGGCCCAGCACTAGCTTTCCCTGCTGGTTCTTCTGCTGTGGGAGCAGATGCCACTGTTCTTTCTGTGCTGACTGTGTTGCTGCCAGCAGAGAGCAGGCTCTGAACTGATTCCATTCAAATGCTTTTCCTGTATGAAAGGGAGCAGTGAAAGCAACGATGGATGCACCAATGTAAAGGTGATTGTGTGCTGAACAGGTCCAGCACAAGCTTTCAATCCTGGCTCTTCTGCTGTGGGAGCAGAAGCCAAACGTTCGTGCTGTAATCACTGTGCTGCCTGCAGCTGAGAGAGACCAGCTGAGAATTTGGATTCAAATGGAGTTTTAGGTATGAAACCGAGGAGAGACTGCAATGATGGTGACACCGTTGCAAAGCAGCCTGTGTGCTGAAGAGGCCCAGCACTAGCTTTCCCTGCTGGTTCTTCTGCTGTGGGAGCAGATGCCACTGTTCGTTCTGTGCTGACTGTGTTGCTGCCAGCAGAGAGCAGGCTCTGAACTGATTCCATTCAAATGCTTTTCCTGTATGAAAGGGAGCAGTGAAAGCAACGATGGATGCACCAATGTAAAGGTGATTGTGTGCTGAACAGGTCCAGCACAAGCTTTCAATCCTGGCTCTTCTGCTGTGGGAGCAGAAGCCAAACGTTCGTGCTGTAATCACTGTGCTGCCTGCAGCTGAGAGAGACCAGCTGAGAATTTGGATTCAAATGGAGTTTTAGGTATGAAACCGAGGAGAGACTGCAATGATGGTGACACCGTTGCAAAGCAGCCTGTGTGCTGAAGAGGCCCAGCACTAGCTTTCCCTGCTGGTTCTTCTGCTGTGGGAGCAGATGCCACTGTTCGTTCTGTGCTGACTGTGTTGCTGCGCAGCAGAGAGCAGGCTCTGAACTGATTCCATTCAAATGCTTTTCCTGTATGAAAGGGAGCAGTGAAAGCAACGATGGATGCACCAATGTAAAGGTGATTGTGTGCTGAACAGGTCCAGCACAAGCTTTCAATCCTGGCTCTTCTGCTGTGGGAGCAGAAGCCAAACGTTCGTGCTGTAATCACTGTGCTGCCTGCAGCTGAGAGCGACCAGCTGAGAATTTGGATTCAAATGGAGTTTTAGGTATGAAACCGAGGAGAGACTGCAATGATGGTGACACCGTTGCAAAGCAGCCTGTGTGCTGAAGAGGCCCAGCACTAGCTTTCCCTGCTGGTTCTTCTGCTGTGGGAGCAGATGCCACTGTTCTTTCTGTGCTGACTGTGTTGCTGCCAGCAGAGAGCAGGCTCTGAACTGATTCCATTCAAATGCTTTTCCTGTATGAAAGGGAGCAGTGAAAGCAACGATGGATGCACCAATGTAAAGGTGATTGTGTGCTGAACAGGTCCAGCACCAGCTTTCAATCCTGACACTTCTGCTGTGGGAGCAGAGGCCAAACGTTCGTGCTGTACTCACAGATGCCACTGTTGATTCTGTGCTGACTGTGTTGCTGCGCAGCAGCGAGCAGGCTCTGAACTGATTCCATTCAAATGCTTTTCCTGTATGAAAGGGAGCAGTGAAAGCAACGATGGATGCACCAATGTAAAGGTGATTGTGTGCTGAACAGGTCCAGCACAAGCTTTCAATCCTGGCTCTTCTGCTGTGGGAGCAGAAGCCAAACGTTCGTGCTGTACTCACTGTGCTGCCTGCAGCTGAGAGCGACCAGCTGAGAATTTGGATTCAAATGGACTTTTAGGTATGAAACCGAGGAGAGACTGCAATGATGGTGACACCGTTGCAAAGCAGCCTGTGTGCTGAAGAGGCCCAGCACTAGCTTTCCCTGCTGGTTCTTCTGCTGTGGGAGCAGATGCCACTGTTCTTTCTGTGCTGACTGTGTTGCTGTGCAGCAGAGAGCAGGCTCTGAACTGATTCCATTCAAATGCTTTTCCTGTATGAAAGGGAGCAGTGAAAGCAACGATGGATGCACCAATGTAAAGGTGATTGTGTGCTGAACAGGTCCAGCACAAGCTTTCAATCCTGACACTTCTGCTGTGGGAGCAGAGGCCAAACGTTCGTGCTGTAATCACTGTGCTGCCTGCAGCTGAGAGCGACCAGCTGAGAATTTGGATTCAAATGGACTTTTAGGTATGAAACCGAGGAGAGACTGCAATGATGGTGACACCGTTGCAAAGCAGCCTGTGTGCTGAAGAGGCCCAGCACTAGCTTTCCCTGCTGGTTCTTCTGCTGTGGGAGCAGATGCCACTGTTGATTCTGTGCTGACAGTGTTGCTGCGCAGCAGAGAGCAGGCTCTGAACTGATTCCATTCAAATGCTTTTCCTGTATGAAAGGGAGCAGTGAAAGCAACGATGGATGCACCAATGTAAAGGTGATTGTGTGCTGAACAGGTCCAGCACAAGCTTTCAATCCTGGCTCTTCTGCTGTGGGAGCAGAAGCCAAACGTTCGTGCTGTACTCACTGTGCTGCCTGCAGCTGAGAGCGACCAGCTGAGAATTTGGATTCAAATGGACTTTTAGGTATGAAACCGAGGAGAGACTGCAATGATGGTGACACCGTTGCAAGCAGCCTGTGTGCTGAAGAGGCCCAGCACTAGCTTTCCCTGCTGGTTCTTCTGCTGTGGGAGCAGATGCCACTGTTCGTTCTGTGCTGACTGTGTTGCTGCCAGCAGAGAGCAGGCTCTGAACTGATTCCATTCAAATGCTTTTCCTGTATGAAAGGGAGCAGTGAAAGCAACGATGGATGCACCAATGTAAAGGTGATTGTGTGCTGAACAGGTCCAGCACAAGCTTTCCCTCCTGGCTCTTCTGCTGTGGGAGCAGAAGCCAAACGTTCGTGCTGTAATCACTGTGCTGCTGGGCAGCTGAGAGCGACCAGCTGAGAATTTGGATTCAAATGGAGTTTTAGGTATGAAACCGAGGAGAGACTGCAATGATGGTGACACCGTTGCAAAGCAGCCTGTGTGCTGAAGAGGCCCAGCACTAGCTTTCCCTGCTGGTTCTTCTGCTGTGGGAGCAGATGCCACTGTTCATTCTGTGCTGACTGTGTTGCTGCGCAGCAGAGAGCAGGCTCTGAACTGATTCCATTCAAATGCTTTTCCTGTATGAAAGGGAGCAGTGAAAGCAACGATGGATGCACCAATGTAAAGGTGATTGTGTGCTGAACAGGTCCAGCACAAGCTTTCAATCCTGGCTCTTCTGCTGTGGGAGCAGGGGCCAAACGTTCGTGCTGTACTCACTGTGCTGCCTGCAGCTGAGAGCGACCAGCTGAGAATTTGGATTCAAATGGACTTTTAGGTATGAAACCGAGGAGAGACTGCAATGATGGTGACACCGTTGCAAAGCAGCCTGTGTGCTGAAGAGGCCCAGCACTAGCTTTCCCTGCTGGTTCTTCTGCTGTGGGAGCAGATGCCACTGTTCGTTCTGTGCTGACTGTGTTGCTGCCAGCAGAGAGCAGGCTCTGAACTGATTCCATTCAAATGCTTTTCCTGTATGAAAGGGAGCAGTGAAAGCAACGATGGATGCACCAATGTAAAGGTGATTGTGTGCTGAACAGGTCCAGCACAAGCTTTCCCTCCTGGCTCTTCTGCTGTGGGAGCAGAAGCCAAACGTTCGTGCTGTACTCACTGTGCTGCCTGCAGCTGAGAGAGACCAGCTGAGAATTTGGATTCAAATGGAGTTTTAGGTATGAAACCGAGGAGAGACTGCAATGATGGTGACACCGTTGCAAAGCAGCCTGTGTGCTGAAGAGGCCCAGCACTAGCTTTCCCTGCTGGTTCTTCTGCTGTGGGAGCAGATGCCACTGTTCGTTCTGTGCTGACTGTGTTGCTGCCAGCAGAGAGCAGGCTCTGAACTGATTCCATTCAAATGCTTTTCCTGTATGAAAGGGAGCAGTGAAAGCAACGATGGATGCACCAATGTAAAGGTGATTGTGTGCTGAACAGGTCCAGCACAAGCTTTCAATCCTGGCTCTTCTGCTGTGGGAGCAGAAGCCAAACGTTCGTGCTGTAATCACTGTGCTGCTGGGCAGCTGAGAGAGACCAGCTGAGAATTTGGATTCAAATGGAGTTTTAGGTATGAAACCGAGGAGAGACTGCAATGATGGTGACACCGTTGCAAAGCAGCCTGTGTGCTGAAGAGGCCCAGCACTAGCTTTCCCTGCTGGTTCTTCTGCTGTGGGAGCAGATGCCACTGTTCTTTCTGTGCTGACTGTGTTGCTGCCAGCAGAGAGCAGGCTCTGAACTGATTCCATTCAAATGCTTTTCCTGTATGAAAGGGAGCAGTGAAAGCAACGATGGATGCACCAATGTAAAGGTGATTGTGTGCTGAACAGGTCCAGCACCAGCTTTCAATCCTGACACTTCTGCTGTGGGAGCAGAGGCCAAACGTTCGTGCTGTACTCACTGTGCTGCCTGCAGCTGAGAGCGACCAGCTGAGAATTTGGATTCAAATGGAGTTTTAGGTATGAAACCGAGGAGAGACTGCAATGATGGTGACACCGTTGCAAAGCAGCCTGTGTGCTGAAGAGGCCCAGCACTAGCTTTCCCTGCTGGTTCTTCTGCTGTGGGAGCAGATGCCACTGTTCATTCTGTGCTGACTGTGTTGCTGCGCAGCAGAGAGCAGGCTCTGAACTGATTCCATTCAAATGCTTTTCCTGTATGAAAGGGAGCAGTGAAAGCAACGATGGATGCACCAATGTAAAGGTGATTGTGTGCTGAACAGGTCCAGCACAAGCTTTCAATCCTGGCTCTTCTGCTGTGGGAGCAGAAGCCAAACGTTCGTGCTGTACTCACTGTGCTGCCTGCAGCTGAGAGCGACCAGCTGAGAATTTGGATTCAAATGGAGTTTTAGGTATGAAACCGAGGAGAGACTGCAATGATGGTGACACCGTTGCAAAGCAGCCTGTGTGCTGAAGAGGCCCAGCACTAGCTTTCCCTGCTGGTTCTTCTGCTGTGGGAGCAGATGCCACTGTTCGTTCTGTGCTGACTGTGTTGCTGCCAGCAGAGAGCAGGCTCTGAACTGATTCCATTCAAATGCTTTTCCTGTATGAAAGGGAGCAGTGAAAGCAACGATGGATGCACCAATGTAAAGGTGATTGTGTGCTGAACAGGTCCAGCACAAGCTTTCCCTCCTGGCTCTTCTGCTGTGGGAGCAGAAGCCAAACGTTCGTGCTGTAATCACTGTGCTGCCTGCAGCTGAGACACAGCAGCTGAGAATTTGGATTCAAATGGAGTTTTAGGTATGAAACCGAGGAGAGACTGCAATGATGGTGACACCGTTGCAAAGCAGCCTGTGTGCTGAAGAGGCCCAGCACTAGCTTTCCCTGCTGGTTCTTCTGCTGTGGGAGCAGATGCCACTGTTCTTTCTGTGCTGACTGTGTTGCTGCCAGCAGAGAGCAGGCTCTGAACTGACTCCATTCAAATGCTTTTCCTGTATGAAAGGGAGCAGTGAAAGCAACGATGGATGCACCAATGTAAAGGTGATTGTGTGCTGAACAGGTATAGCACCAGCTTTCAATCCTGACACTTCTGCTGTGGGAGCAGAGGCCAAACGTTCTTGCTGTACTCACTGTGCTGCCTGCAGCTGAGAGCGACCAGCTGAGAATTTGGATTCAAATGGAGTTTTAGGTATGAAACCGAGGAGAGACTGCAATGATGGTGACACCGTTGCAAAGCAGCCTGTGTGCTGAAGAGGCCCAGCACTAGCTTTCCCTGCTGGTTCTTCTGCTGTGGGAGCAGATGCCACTGTTCATTCTGTGCTGACTGTGTTGCTGCGCAGCAGAGAGCAGACTCTGAACTGATTCCATTCAAATGCTTTTCCTGTATGAAAGGGAGCAGTGAAAGCAACGATGGATGCACCAATGTAAAGGTGATTGTGTGCTGAACAGGTCCAGCACCAGCTTTCAATCCTGACACTTCTGCTGTGGGAGCAGAGGCCAAACGTTCGTGCTGTAATCACTGTGCTGCCTGCAGCTGAGAGAGACCAGCTGAGAATTTGGATTCAAATGGAGTTTTAGGTATGAAACCGAGGAGAGACTGCAATGATGGTGACACCGTTGCAAAGCAGCCTGTGTGCTGAAGAGGCCCAGCACTAGCTTTCCCTGCTGGTTCTTCTGCTGTGGGAGCAGATGCCACTGTTCGTTCTGTGCTGACTGTGTTGCTGCGCAGCAGAGAGCAGGCTCTGAACTGATTCCATTCAAATGCTTTTCCTGTATGAAAGGGAGCAGTGAAAGCAACGATGGATGCACCAATGTAAAGGTGATTGTGTGCTGAACAGGTCCAGCACAAGCTTTCAATCCTGACACTTCTGCTGTGGGAGCAGAGGCCAAACGTTCGTGCTGTACTCACTGTGCTGCCTGCAGCTGAGAGCGACCAGCTGAGAATTTGGATTCAAATGGAGTTTTAGGTATGAAACCGAGGAGAGACTGCAATGATGGTGACACCGTTGCAAAGCAGCCTGTGTGCTGAAGAGGCCCAGCACTAGCTTTCCCTGCTGGTTCTTCTGCTGTGGGAGCAGATGCCACTGTTGATTCTGTGCTGACTGTGTTGCTGCGCAGCAGAGAGCAGGCTCTGAACTGATTCCATTCAAATGCTTTTCCTGTATGAAAGGGAGCAGTGAAAGCAACGATGGATGCACCAATGTAAAGGTGATTGTGTGCTGAACAGGTCCAGCACAAGCTTTCAATCCTGGCTCTTCTGCTGTGGGAGCAGAAGCCAAACGTTCGTGCTGTACTCACTGTGCTGCCTGCAGCTGAGAGCGACCAGCTGAGAATTTGGATTCAAATGGACTTTTAGGTATGAAACCGAGGAGAGACTGCAATGATGGTGACACCGTTGCAAAGCAGCCTGTGTGCTGAAGAGGCCCAGCACTAGCTTTCCCTGCTGGTTCTTCTGCTGTGGGAGCAGATGCCACTGTTGATTCTGTGCTGACTGTGTTGCTGCGCAGCAGAGAGCAGGCTCTGAACTGATTCCATTCAAATGCTTTTCCTGTATGAAAGGGAGCAGTGAAAGCAACGATGGATGCACCAATGTAAAGGTGATTGTGTGCTGAACAGGTCCAGCACAAGCTTTCAATCCTGGCTCTTCTGCTGTGGGAGCAGAGGCCAAACGTTCGTGCTGTACTCACTGTGCTGCCTGCAGCTGAGAGCGACCAGCTGAGAATTTGGATTCAAATGGAGTTTTAGGTATGAAACCGAGGAGAGACTGCAATGATGGTGACACCGTTGCAAAGCAGCCTGTGTGCTGAAGAGGCCCAGCACTAGCTTTCCCTGCTGGTTCTTCTGCTGTGGGAGCAGATGCCACTGTTCGTTCTGTGCTGACTGTGTTGCTGCCAGCAGAGAGCAGGCTCTGAACTGATTCCATTCAAATGCTTTTCCTGTATGAAAGGGAGCAGTGAAAGCAACGATGGATGCACCAATGTAAAGGTGATTGTGTGCTGAACAGGTCCAGCACAAGCTTTCAATCCTGGCTCTTCTGCTGTGGGAGCAGAAGCCAAACGTTCGTGCTGTAATCACTGGGCTGCCTGCAGCTGAGAGCGACCAGCTGAGAATTTGGATTCAAATGGAGTTTTAGGTATGAAACCGAGGAGAGACTTCAATGATGGTGACACCGTTGCAAAGCAGCCTGTGTGCTGAAGAGGCCCAGCGCTAGCTTTC
>NW_026913035.1:0-8322 GCF_034315485.1 Pezoporus occidentalis
ACCGTAAACCTAACCCTACCCCATTTCTCCCCTCTAACTGTAACAAAGCGAGTGTAATACTATATATCTAGATATATAGGAAAACACAGTAAACGTAAGAAAGTGAGCAAAATAAAGTATGTTCAAGAGCATTCTAATGACCCACAGAGGTTCTCAACCCCAACCCTAACCCTAACCCTAACCCTAACCCTAACCCATTTCTCCCCTGTAACTGTAACAAAGTGAGTGCAACACTATATATATAGATATATAGGAAAACACAGTAAATGTAACAAAGTGAGCAAAATAAAGCATGTTCAAGAGCATTCTAATGACCCACAGAGGTACTCAACCCTAACCCTAACCCTAACCCTAACACTAACCCTAACCCATTTCTCCCCTGTAACTGTAACAAAGTGAGTGTAATACTATATGTATATATATATACAGGAAAACAGAGGAAACGTAACAAAGTGAGCAAAATAAAACATGTTCAAGAGCATTCTAATGACCCACAGAGGTTCTCAACCCTAACCCTAACCCTAACCCTAACCCTAACCCTAAACCTAACCCTAACCCTAACCCATTTCTCCCCTGTAACTGTAACAAAGTGAGTGTAATACTATATGTATATATATATATAGGAAAACAGAGGAAACGTAACAAAGTGAGCAAAATAAAGCATGTTCAAGAGGATTCTAATGACCCACAGAGGTCTCAACCCTAACCCTAACCCTAACCCTAACCCTAACCCTAACCCTAACCTAACCCTAACCCTACCCCATTTCTCCCCTCTAACTGTAACTAAGCGTGTGTTATACTATATCTCTATATATATAGGAAAACACAGTAAACGCAAGAAAGTGATCAAAATAAAGCATGTTCAAGAGCATTCTAATGACCCACAGAGGTTCTCAACCCTAACCCTAAACCCTAACCCTACCTAAACCTAACCCTAACCCTAACCCATTTCTCCCCTGTAACTGTAACAAAGTGAGTGTAATACTATATGTATATATATATACAGGAAAACAGAGAAAACGTAACAAAGTGATCAAAATAAAGCATGTTCAAGAGGATTCTAATGACCCACAGAGGTTCTCAACCCTAACCCTAACCCTAACCCTAACCGTAAAAACCTAACCCTAACCCATTGCTACCCTGTAACTGTAACAAAGCGAGTGTAATACTATATGTATATATATATATAGGAAAACACAGTAAACGTAACAAAGTGAGCAAAATAAAACATGTTCAAGAGCATTCTAATGACCCACAGAGGTTCTAACCCTAACCCAACCCCAACCCTAACCCTAACCCTAACCCATTTCTCCCCTGTAACTGTAACAAAGTGAGTGCAAAACTATATATATATATATATAGGAAAACACAGTAAATGTAACAAAGTGAGCAAAATAAAGCATGTTCAAGAGCATTCTAATGACCCACAGAGGTACTCAACCCTAACCCTAACCCTAACCCTAACCCTAACCCGAACCCATTTCTCCCCTGTAACTGTAACAAAGTGAGTGTAATAATATCTGTATATATATATACAGGAAAACAGAGGAAACGTAACAAAGTGATCAAAATAAAGCATGTTCAAGAGGATTCTAATGACCCACAGAGGTTCTCAACCCTAACCCTAACCCTAACCCTAACCCTAACCCTAACCCTAAACCTAACCCTACCCCATTTCTCCCCTCTAACTGTAACAAAGCGAGTGTAATACTATATATATAGATATATAGGAAAACACAGTAAACGTAACAAAGTGAGCAAAATAAAGTATGTTCAAGAGCATTCTAATGACCCACAGAGGTTCTCAACCCCAACCCTAACCCTAACCCTAACCCTAACCCTAACCCATTTCTCCCCTGTAACTGTAACAAAGTGAGTGCAACACTATATATATAGATATATAGGAAAACACAGTAAATGTAACAAAGTGAGCAAAATAAAGCATGTTCAAGAGCATTCTAATGACCCACAGAGGTACTCAACCCTAACCCTAACCCTAACCCTAACCCTAACACTAACCCTAACCCATTTCTCCCCTGTAACTGTAACAAAGTGAGTGTAATACTATATGTATATATATATACAGGAAAACAGAGGAAACGTAACAAAGTGAGCAAAATAAAACATGTTCAAGAGCATTCTAATGACCCACAGAGGTTCTCAACCCTAACCCTAACCCTAACCCTAACCCTAACCCTAACCCTAACCCATTTCTCCCCTGTAACTGTAACAAAGTGAGTGTAATACTATATATATATATATATAGGAAAACACAGTAAATGTAACAAAGTGAGCAAAATAAAGCATGTTCAAGAGCATTCTAATGACCCACAGAGGTACTCAACCCTAACCCTAACCCTAACCCTAACCCTAACACTAACCCTAACCCATTTCTCCCCTGTAACTGTAACAAAGTGAGTGTAATACTATATATATATATATACAGGAAAACAGAGGAAACGTAACAAAGTGAGCAAAATAAAGCATGTTCAAGAGCATTCTAATGACCCACAGAGGTTCTCAACCCTAACCCTAACCCTAACCCTAACCCTAACCTAACCCTAACCCTAACCCATTTCTCCCCTGTAACTGTAACAAAGTGAGTGTAATACTATATATATATATATACAGGAAAACAGAGGAAACGTAACAAAGTGATCAAAATAAAGCATGTTCAAGAGGATTCTAATGACCCACAGAGGTCCTCAACCCTAACCCTAACCCTAACCCTAACCCTAACCCTAACCCTAACCCTAACCCATTTCTCCCCTGTAACTGTAACAAAGTGAGTGTAATACTATATATATAGATATATAGGAAAACACAGTAAATGTAACAAAGTGAGCAAAATAAAGCATGTTCAAGAGCATTCTAATGACCCACAGAGGTACTCAACCCTAACCCTAACCCTAACCCTAACCCTAACCCTAACCCATTTCTCCCCTGTAACTGTAACAAAGTGAGTGTAATACTATATGTATATATATATATAGGAAAACACAGTAAACGTAACAAAGTGAGCAAAATAAAGCATGTTCAAGAGCATTCTAATGACCCACAGAGGTTCTCAACCCTAACCCTAACCCTAACCCTAACCCTAAACCTAACCCTAACCCTAACCCATTTCTCCCCTGTAACTGTAACAAAGTGAGTGTAATACTATATGTATATATATATACAGGAAAACAGAGGAAACGTAACAAAGTGAGCAAAATAAAACATGTTCAAGAGCATTCTAATGACCCACAGAGGTTCTCAACCCTAACCCTAACCCTAACCCTAACCCTAACCGTAAACCTAACCCTACCCCATTTCTCCCCTCTAACTGTAACAAAGCGAGTGTAATACTATATATATAGATATATAGGAAAACACAGTAAACGTAACAAAGTGAGCAAAATAAAGTATGTTCAAGAGCATTCTAATGACCCACAGAGGTTCTCAACCCCAACCCTAACCCTAACCCTAACCCTAACCCTAACCCATTTCTCCCCTGTAACTGTAACAAAGTGAGTGCAACACTATATATATATATATATAGGAAAACACAGTAAATGTAACAAAGTGAGCAAAATAAAGCATGTTCAAGAGCATTCTAATGACCCACAGAGGTAACCCTCAACCCTAACCCTAACCCTAACCCTAACCTAACCCTAACCCTAACCCATTTCTCCCCTGTAACTGTAACAAAGTGAGTGTAATACTATATGTATATATATATACAGGAAAACAGAGGAAACGTAACAAAGTGAGCAAAATAAAACATGTTCAAGAGCATTCTAATGACCCACAGAGGTTCTCAACCCTAACCCTAACCCTAACCCTAACCCTAAACCTAACCCTAACCCTAACCCATTTCTCCCCTGTAACTGTAACAAAGTGAGTGTAATACTATATGTATATATATATACAGGAAAACAGAGGAAACGTAACAAAGTGACCAAAATAAAACATGTTCAAGAGCATTCTAATGACCCACAGAGGTTCTCAACCCTAACCCTAACCCTAACCCTAACCCTAACCCTAACCCTAAACCTAACCCTAACCCATTTCTCCCCTGTAACTGTAACAAAGCGAGTGTAATACTATATATATAGATATATAGGAAAACACAGTAAACGTAACAAAGTGAGCAAAATAAAGTATGTTCAAGAGCATTCTAATGACCCACAGAGGTTCTCAACCCTAACCCTAACCCTAACCCTAACCCTAACCCTAACCCATTTCTCCCCTGTAACTGTAACAAAGTGAGTGTAATACTATATGTATATATATATACAGGAAAACAGAGGAAACGTAACAAAGTGAGCAAAATAAAGCATGTTCAAGAGCATTCTAATGACCCACAGAGGTTCTCAACCCTAACCCTAACCCTAACCCTAACCCTAACCCTAACCCTAACCCTAAACCTAACCCTAACCCCATTTCTCCCCTGTAACTGTAACAAAGTGAGTGTAATACTATATGTATATATATATACAGGAAAACAGAGGAAACGTAACAAAGTGAGCAAAATAAAGCATGTTCAAGAGCATTCTAATGACCCACAGAGGTTTCAACCCTCTAACCCTAACCCTAACCCTAACCCTAACCCTAACCCTAACCCTACCCCATTTCTCCCCTGTAACTGTAACAAAGTGAGTGTAATACTATATATATATATATAGGAAAACACAGTAAACGTAACAAAGTGAGCAAAATAAAACATGTTCAAGAGCATTCTAATGACCCACAGAGGTTCTCAACCCCTAACCCTAACCCTAACCCTAACCCTAACCCATTTCTCCCCTGTAACTGTAACAAAGTGAGTGTAATACTATATATATATATATATAGGAAAACACAGTAAATGTAACAAAGTGAGCAAAATAAAGCATGTTCAAGAGCATTCTAATGACCCACAGAGGTCTCAACCCTAACCCTAACCCTAACCCTAACCCTAACACTAACCCTAACCCATTTCTCCCCTGTAACTGTAACAAAGTGAGTGATAATACTATATGTATATATATATACAGGAAAACAGAGGAAACGTAACAAAGTGAGCAAAATAAAACATGTTCAAGAGCATTCTAATGACCCACAGAGGTTCTCAACCCTAACCCTAACCCTAACCCTAACCCTAACCCTAACCCTAACCCTAAACCTAACCCTAACCCTAACCCATTTCTCCCCTGTAACTGTAACAAAGTGAGTGTAATTCTATATGTATATATATATACAGGAAAACAGAGGAAATGTAACAAAGTGATCAAAATAAAGCATGTTCAAGAGGATTCTAATGACCCACAGAGGTTCTCAACCCTAACCCTAACCCTAACCCTAACCCTAACCCTAACCCTAACCCTAACCCTAACCCATTTCTCCCCTGTAACTGTAACAAAGTGAGTGCAACACTATATATATAGATATATAGGAAAACACAGTAAATGTAACAAAGTGAGCAAAATAAAGCATGTTCAAGAGCATTCTAATGACCCACAGAGGTACTCTACTCAACCCTAACCCTAACCCTAACCCTAACACTAACCCTAACCCATTTCTCCCCTGTAACTGCAAAAAAGTGAGTGTAATACTATATGTATATATATATACAGGAAAACAGAGGAAACGTAACAAAGTGAGCAAAATAAAACATGTTCAAGAGCATTCTAATGACCCACAGAGGTTCTCAACCCTAACCCTAACCCTAACCCTAAACCTAACCCTAAACCTAACCCTAACCCTAACCCATTTCTCCCCTGTAACTGTAACAAAGTGAGTGTAATACTATATGTATATATATATACAGGAAAACAGAGGAAACGTAACAAAGTGAGCAAAATAAAACATGTTCAAGAGCATTCTAATGACCCACAGAGGTTCTCAACCCTAACCCTAACCCTAACCCTAACCCTAACCGTAAACCTAACCCTACCCCATTTCTCCCCTCTAACTGTAACAAAGCGAGTGTAATACTATATATCTAGGTATATAGGAAAACACAGTAAACGTAACAAAGTGAGCAAAATAAAGTATGTTCAAGAGCATTCTAATGACCCACAGAGGTTCTCAACCCCAACCCTAACCCTAACCCTAACCCTAACCCTAACCCATTTCTCCCCTGTAACTGTAACAAAGTGAGTGCAACACTATATATATAGATATATAGGAAAACACAGTAAATGTCACAAAGTGAGCAAAATAAAGCATGTTCAAGAGCATTCTAATGACCCACAGAGGTACTCAACCCTAACCCTAACCCTAACCCTAACACTAACCCTAACCCATTTCTCCCCTGTAACTGTAACAAAGTGAGTGTAATACTATATGTATATATATATACAGGAAAACAGAGGAAACGTAACAAAGTGAGCAAAATAAAACATGTTCAAGAGCATTCTAATGACCCACAGAGGTTCTCAACCCCAACCCTAACCCTAACCCTAACCCTAACCCTAACCCTAAACCTAACCCTAACCCTAACCCATTTCTCCCCTGTAACTGTAACAAAGTGAGTGTAATACTATATGTATATATATATACAGGAAAACAGAGGAAACGTAACAAAGTGATCAAAATAAAGCATGTTCAAGAGGATTCTAATGACCCACAGAGGTTCTCTCTAACCCTAACCCTAACCCTAACCCTAACCCTAACCCTAACCGTAAACCTAACCCTACCCCATTTCTCCCCTCTAACTGTAACAAAGCGAGTGTAATACTATATATCTAGATATATAGGAAAACACAGTAAACGTAACAAAGTGAGCAAAATAAAGTATGTTCAAGAGCATTCTAATGACCCACAGAGGTTCTCAACCCCAACCCTAACCCTAACCCTAACCCTAACCCATTTCTCCCCTGTAACTGTAACAAAGTGAGTGCAACACTATATATATAGATATATAGGAAAACACAGTAAATGTAACAAAGTGAGCAAAATAAAGCATGTTCAAGAGCATTCTAATGACCCACAGAGGTACTCAACCCTAACCCTAACCCTAACCCTAACACTAACCCTAACCCATTTCTCCCCTGTAACTGTAACAAAGTGAGTGTAATACTATATGTATATATATATACAGGAAAACAGAGGAAACGTAACAAAGTGAGCAAAATAAAACATGTTCAAGAGCATTCTAATGACCCACAGAGGCTCTCAACACTAACCCTAACCCTAAACCTAACCCTAACCCTAACCCATTTCTCCCCTGTAACTGTAACAAAGTGAGTGTAATACTATATGTATATATATATACAGGAAAACAGAGGAAACGTAACAAAGTGATCAAAATAAAGCATGTTCAAGAGGATTCTAATGACCCACAGAGGTTCTCAACCCTAACCCTAACCCTAACCCTAACCGTAAACCTAACCCTACCCCATTTCTCCCCTCTAACTGTAACAAAGCGAGTGTAATACTATATATCTAGATATATAGGAAAACACAGTAAACGTAACAAAGTGAGCAAAATAAAGTATGTTCAAGAGCATTCTAATGACCCACAGAGGTTCTCAACCCCAACCCTAACCCTAACCCTAACCCTAACCCATTTCTCCCCTGTAACTGTAACAAAGTGAGTGTAATACTATATATATATATATACAGGAAAACACAGGAAACGTAACAAAGTGATCAAAATAAAGCATGTTCAAGGGGATTCTAATGACCCACAGAGGTTCTCAACCCTAACCCTAACCCTAACCCTAACCCTAACCCTAACCCAATTCTCCCCTGTAACTGTAACAAAGAGAGTGCAACACTATATATATATATATATAGGAAAACACAGTAAATGTAACAAAGTGAGCAAAATAAAACATGTTCAAGAGCATTCTAATGACCCACAGAGGTACTCAACCCTAACCCTAACCCTAACCCTAACCCTAACCCTAACCCATTTCTCCCCTGTAACTGTAACAAAGTGAGTGTAATACTATATGTATATATATATACAGGAAAACAGAGGAAACGTAACAAAGTGAGCAAAATAAAGCATGTTCAAGAGCATTCTAATGACCCACAGAGGTTCTCAACCCTAACCCTAACCCTAACCCTAACCCTAAACCTAACCCTACCCCATTTCTCCCCTCTAACTGTAACAAAGCGAGTGTAATACTATATATCTAGGTATATAGGAAAACACAGTAAACGTAACAAAGTGAGCAAAATAAAGTATGTTCAAGAGCATTCTAATGACCCACAGAGGTTCTCAACCCCAACCCTAACCCTAACCCTAACCCTAACCCTAACCCATTTCTCCCCTGTAACTGTAACAAAGTGAGTGCAACACTATATATATAGATATATAGGAAAACACAGTAAATGTCACAAAGTGAG
>NW_026913036.1:0-15322 GCF_034315485.1 Pezoporus occidentalis
GAACGGGGGGCGAAAGGCTATGGGCAGGGGGCTGGGGGGGTTATGGGGCGTGTGTGTGGGGCAGGGGGCTGGGGGGGTTAGGGGGTGTGTGTGGGGCAGGGGGCTGGGGGGGTTAGGGTGTGTGTGTGGGGCAGGGGGCTGTGTGGGTTATGGGGTGTGTGTGAGGCAGGGGGCTGTAGGGGGTTATGGGGTGTGTGTGGGGTAGGGGGGTGGAGGGGTTATGGGGTGGGGGGGGTTATGGGGTGTGTGTGTGGCAGGGGGCTGTGGTGGGTTATGGGGTGTGTGTGTTTTGGGGGTGGGTGATGCTGTGGGACGAGGGGCTGCTGGTTGTCAGGGGCTAGAGCCTGTGGGATGTGGAGCTGTGGGGTGCTCTGTGCTGTGGGGAGATGGGGTGTGCAGGGGGGTGGCTGCGGGGCTGTGGGCGGCTGCATGGGGGGTTGTGTACCTTGTGAGGCACAGACGAGCTCAGAGGGGCTAGCAGTGAGTGTGGGGCCATAATCCATAGCCTAGGGATGGCTCTTCCTCCTTCCCGTTCCAGGATCCTGGGACTGGCTTCCCCCATAGCTGTGGTGTGGCAAAGTGTGCCCCACACCCCATGAGTAGTCTGCAGGAGCTGTGAAATCGGGGTACCAGTGGGACCCCACTGGCAGAACCGCTGATGCCCTGCAGGCATCCACATTACATCTCTCTGAGCTGCTGCCTGTTATCCCCAGGGATCTAGGAAATAAATCCATCAGGGGCTTGTTTCTGTGTCAGGCGTGAACGTGTGCAGTTAAAATCACTTCTCGGGCACCAAAACATCTTTTTTCAGGCTCTGAGAACACAGTTTGTGTTTTAAACCTCAGCCTGGCCCAGTCTCAGCTGCAGCTCTGATACCTGACCTGAGCGTTTAGCCACCAGTTCTGGGACTGGGTTTTTCCATGCTGATTGGGCCAAGAAGCATCTTAAAGCAATCTGTGGTTTCAGGAATACAGAGATGTCATTCCCTGAAGAGAGTTTCATTTCCTTGGTGTTCAAGACCAATTCCTTGTGTTCTGTGTGCGTTCTTTTTCTCAGAAGCGATGGTTAAACTACAGCCAAGGGAAACTTGGTGGGTTTGTTAAGAGCTTACACTGGGGCTTTGTTTCCTGTGCAGAGAAACAGACGCCTCCTGTGCCCCAAAGAAGCTCTGGTGTCTATAGAAGGAAAAACCTCAGCTGAGACTTGGTCAGCTAATCAGGTGAGGATGGGAGGGAAGGGGATTTGGGGGTGGGAAGCATGGATCCGGGAAGCATCTTGCAGAAGTGGAGTATTGAAGGTATGCTTCATGGAACCATTGGAGATGCTGTGCTCTGATGCTCTTTCTGCTTGTTTTCAGGTGTTGGAGCACCCTCAGTCCCCACTTTTGATGTGAAAATGACCAAGCTGGGGTTTCTCCGGCTCTCCTACGAGAAGCAGGACACTCTGCTCAAGCTCCTCATCCTGTCCATGGCAGCTGTGCTCTGTAAGTCCTGCAGGTGCCCTGGAAGGGGAATCATGGGAGGGAGCAGCCTCTGCTTCTCTTGTAGGTTGGGAAGCTCTCATCTGCCTTTAACCCTGTCTCTGTGTTTGCAGCTTTCTCCACAAGGCTTTTCTCTGTCTTAAGGTTTGAAAGTGTCATCCATGAATTTGATCCGTAAGTGTCGTCTGCTCGTCTCCCGGGGGTTTCCCTCGTCCAGAGGGCACAGAATTCGGGTGCCGTACACCAGGCTCAATCCGCATTGAGGATGCAGGATTTGGAGGGAGGTTTTCACTGCAGATAGGTTTTCCTCTTCCAGACCAAAAATTAACTTCTTGGGACTCTTCCTGCAGCCTGGATCTAAGTAATCACTTGCCACTGGAATCCTGGAATGGTTTGGGTTGGAAGGGACCTTAAAGCTCACCAAGCTCCAACCCCTGCCATGGGCAGGGACACCTTCCACTGGAGCAGCTTGCTCCAAGCCCCTGTGTCCAACCTGGCCTTGAACACTGCCAGGGATGGGGCAGCCACAGCTTCGCTGGGCACCCTGTGCCAGCGCCTCAGCACCCTCACAGGGAAGAGCTTCTGCCTAAGAGCTCATCTCAGTCTCCTCTAGGGCAAGTTAAAGCCATTCCCCTTGTCCTTTTTTTGCTGGGGTTTGGTTTTTCTTGGCCTGAGCAGCACACAGCAGGGGAGAGGGCTCACTGCAAATACTCCTGGGCTTGCTGCTGACTAAATCTGTCTCAAGGGAGGATGTTACCTCTGCAAACCCACTTTTAAACCCCTGAGGAGGAGGGTGAGCTTTTGCAGTTGAGGTCTGTAGGAGTCTTAGGGTGGAAAACACACCTTACAATGCTGTCCTGCCCTGGGTATCAGAGAGGGGCATCCAAGTGGGCTTTAATAGGATTTAACTGCTTGTCCCAAGCTGGTGGTTTAACGCTTGTCCCTCTTATAGGTATTTTAACTATCGCACAACCCGCTTCCTGGCAGAGGAGGGCTTCTATAAATTCCACAACTGGTTTGATGACCGAGCATGGTACCCCTTGGGCAGGATCATTGGTGGTACCATTTATCCAGGTGAGCTTCTGCTGAGCTCAAATGCTCCTCACATGAGGGGAAAATGGGTAAGGGGGTGATGTGGAGGGAGCAGGGTCCCAGTGCTGCATAGGAGAAGGGGGATTCCCTTTGCCAAGGCATTCCTGATGAGACTTTTGGCTGCTCTGGTGTCATTTCCACCCCCCAGGCCTGATGATCACATCAGCAGCGATTTACCACGTGCTGCACTTCTTCCACATCACCATCGACATCCGGAATGTGTGCGTGTTCCTGGCTCCACTCTTCTCCTCCTTCACCACCATAGTGACTTACCACCTCACCAAAGAGCTCAAGGTAAGGGGTGAGCGCGATGCACCTCACAGGAGGAGCATGGGCTTGTGCAAAAGCAACTTGTAGTTGTCTTGGAAGCTTGGAGGTGACCACCACATCAGTGAAAACCCACAACTTCTGTTCTGAAGTGTTGTTTTGGTGCTCAGTTTTATAGAATCATAGATAGAATGGTTTGGGTTGGAAAGGACCTTAAGATCATCCAGTTCCAGCTCCGTGCCGTCAGCAGGGACACCTCGCACTAGACCATGTCACCCAAGGCTCTGTCCAGCCTGGCCTTGAACACTGCCAGGGATGGGGCAGCCACAGCTTCTCTGGGCACCCTGTGCTAGGGCCTCAGCACCCTCACAGGGGAAAGCTTCTTCCTTATATCCAACCTGAACTGCCCCTGTTTCAGTTTGCACCCATCACCCCTTGTTTTATCACTACAGCCCTTGATGAAGAATCTCTCTCCAGCATCCTTGTAGGATGTATTCCTTTGAGGTGTATCCATGTGGAATATGGCAAAATTCCCAAGAGGCTTTTTCCACCCTCTGGCTGGTTTCTCTTCACAGGACGCAGGCGCAGGGCTCCTGGCTGCTGCTATGATCTCAGTTGTGCCCGGGTACATCTCCCGATCCGTTGCCGGCTCCTACGATAACGAAGGTGAGTTTGTGGCACTGGGAGCAGGGAAAGCTGCTGTTTCCAGCTGTTGGCTGCTGGATGATGATGGTAAGGATGCCACAGAGAACGACAGAGGGACGCTGTGCTCTGTTTATATCCATTCCAGAAGCAATTCTGGGGCTGGCAAAGGCAACAGTCTTGTTGCCAGTGATCAGGTTCCTCTCCTGTAGCTGGGCTCTGGGGCCTGTGTGAGGAGGTGCTGTGTTCAGAAACCCATTTCCCATCCCTGCCTCTTTGCATGAGACTCTGTTCCATTTCTGATAGAGCAACAAAAGCATTTATATATGCATTTTTAATGCATTGAGTGCTCTGCTGTGCCCCAGAGGTCATAGATTAACATTTCAGGGCTGATACGAGCTTGCTTTGACGTCTCTTTGTCCTTCCACCCAGGTATTGCCATCTTCTGCATGCTGTTAACTTACTACATGTGGATCAAAGCTGTCAAAACTGGCTCCATCTATTGGGCAGCCATGTGTGCTCTGGCCTATTTCTACATGGTGAGTGTTCTTTCTCCTGGCACCGAGGTACTTTGGACTACAAAGTCTATTCTGGATATGGTAACCAAAACCATCCAGTGTCCCATTCCTGTGTCCTTGTGTTCAGGTAGCAGAACTTGGCGTGAAAATCCCAGACTGGTTTGGGTTGGAAGGGACCTTAAAGCTCCTCCAGTTCCAACCCCTGCCACTGGCAAGGATACCTTCCACTAGAGCAGCTTGCTCCAAGTCCCTGTGTCCAACCTGGCCTTGAACACTGCCAGGGATGGGGCAGCCACAGCTTCTCTGGGCCCCCTGTGCCAGTGCCTCAGCACCCTCACAGGGAGGAACTTCCTAACATCCCATCTCAATCTCTGTCAGATTAGAGCTCCTGTCAGTTTAGTCTCAGGGCTGCTCTCAATCCAGTCTCCACCCAGCTTCTATTTGTGCTTGATCCCAGGAATATCAAACCTGCTGCCTTTGAGCTCTGCTGTGAGACCTGTTCCGTCCTGGAACTTGTGGTGTGTTGTTTGTTTTCTCTCTTGGCAGGTCTCCTCGTGGGGTGGCTACGTCTTTCTGATTAACCTCATACCCTTGCATGTTCTTGTGCTGATGCTGACCGGGCGCTTCTCCCACAGGATCTACGTAGCCTACTGCACTGTCTACTGCTTGGGAACCATCCTCTCCATGCAGATCTCTTTTGTTGGCTTCCAGGTGGGGACCAGAATGATTTGCAAACTCAAGGCTGGTCATTTTATTGCTTGTAACAGAACAACAGCAAGTTGTTTCTTTTGCCGTTGCCTTTGAGGCTGTAAGTGGGTGCTGGCTTCTTGATGGAGATCTTGCTAACACTGATTTGTTGCAAAATTAGCTTTTGGACTCTTGTTCTCCTCTGTCCCTGATCCACATCTCCCCTGCTTGCAGCCTGTCCTCTCCTCGGAGCACATGGCTGCCCTTGGAGTCTTTGGCTTGTGCCAGATCCATGCCTTCGTTGACTACCTTCGGAGCAAGCTGAACCCACAGCAGTTTGAAATCCTCTTCAGGAGTGTCATCTCCCTGGTTGGCTTTGTTCTGCTCACTATCGGGGCTGTGCTGATGCTGACAGGTAGCCTGAGATGGTGGGGACCGTGAGTGCATTTTACTGCCTCCTTTCCTTGCTTTGGATCATAGAATCCCAGACTCATCTAGGTTGGAAGGGACCTTAGAGCTCACCAATTTTCAACCCCCTGCCACAGGCAGGGTCACCTTCCAGTAGAGAAGCTTGCTCCGAGCCTCATAAAACCTGGCCTTGGAACACTGCCAAGGATGGGGCAGCCACAGCTTCTCTGGCCATCACAGGGAAGAGCTTCTGCCTAAGAGCTCATCTCAGTCTCCCCTCTGGCAGGTTAAAGCCATTCCCCTTGGCCTGTCCCTACAGGCCCTTGTCCAAAGCCCCTCTCCAGGTTTCCTGCAGCCCCTTTAGGCACTGGAGCTGCTCTCAGGTCTCCCCTTGAGGAGCCTTCTCTTCTCCAGGCTGACCCAGCCTAGCTCTCTCAGCCTGGCTCCAGAGCAGAGCTGCTCCAGCCCTCATAGCATTTCCCTGCACTTTGAAAAGCACATAATTTGTCAATCCAAATTTCACATTGCTGCCTGCAGACCCACCCTCTGCGGTGGAGCCTGGGGACTGCCCCAGTTTCTCCATCCCCAGGAAAAGACTTGGGAAGCAGCTGTAAGATCTGGGCTGCTGCTGTCACGAGGTGCAGAGAGTAATCTGCCATGACTCAGCGTGCTGGAGCTGCTGAGCTGGCACATGTTGGTCTGTAGTAGCAAAGAGATGCTAAAAATGGCTGGTGGTGGGGGAGAAGCCTTTTTTAGGGTAAACTTGGTCTTTGTTTCCTTTCTAAAATGGCAGGTTTGAGTAATAGGGATGTTAAACAAGCTCTGGGATTGCACAGCCAGCCTTGCATGTGCTTGCCTTGTGAGGGATCATCTTGACATTGCTGGAACTGAAGTTGGTTGGGTTTTATCTCCTCTTGCCTAGGGAAAATCTCCCCGTGGACGGGGCGTTTCTACTCCCTCCTGGATCCTTCCTATGCAAAGAACAACATCCCCATCATTGCCTCGGTCTCTGAGCACCAGCCCACCACCTGGTCCTCCTATTACTTTGACCTGCAGCTCCTCGTGTTCATGTTCCCAGGTGAGCCCAGTGCAGGTGCCATCAGACCCTGATGCATTAAAGAATGTGCCTCCGTGGCTGTTTCTCACTGTAGGCAGCAGATCCCCAAGGTGGGCCTGACCCGTTTCTCTCTCCTCTCCACAGTTGGCCTCTACTACTGCTTCAGCAATCTCTCGGACGCCCGCATTTTCATCATCATGTATGGCGTGACCAGCATGTACTTCTCTGCTGTGATGGTGAGGGGCTGCTTCCTGCTGGGCGCAAGCGTGATGGTGAAATGGTCCTCACAAAGCTAATTTAGTGTTCTCTTTTCTCAAGCTGATGATGGTTCTTCCACCCTGAGCTGGCCAAAGTGTTTGTGAGGCTTTGCTCCCTTCCTTAAAACTGCTTTGTTGGCCTCCCCACGCAGTGAGGGAATGTGATGTGGCAAAACTCAAAGGGTTTGGTGTTACTTGCTTCCAAGTGGCCACACTGGGTCTCTTCCTGGTCTCCCATAGCTGAGTTGCAACCCCAGACAAATTTTCCAGGTATCCGAGCAGTCACTCCAGCAAATAGCTGCTTCTGAGTCTGTTTCCACTCTTGCTTTTGCACCCCAAGTTCTAAATATGGATTGATTTTTTTGCTGTGGAGGCATCTAAAAATCCTTGGCTCCACCTAAGTCTGCCCAAGGGTGCTCAGTTGAGGTCAGTTCTGCACATTGGCCAGTTTCGAGGTCTTCAGAGAACATCCTTTGGGGGCTAAATAAGTCAGCTGGAGGTTTATGTCGAGGCTGAGGTTTCTGGTGTTTCATTTCCCTTCTCTCAGATTTCTGCCTGGATTTCTTCTCCAGCAGCCACTGATGGTTCTGCTGTCACCCATAGGTGCGTCTCATGCTGGTGCTGGCCCCGGTGATGTGTATCCTCTCTGGCATCGGGGTTTCCCAGGTGCTGTCCACCTACATGAAGAACCTGGATATCAGCCGGCCAGACAAGAAGAGCAAAAAGCAGCAAGACTCCACCTACCCCATCAAAAATGAAGTGAGTTAGGCTGGCTTGGGACAGGAGGAGACACCTCATCCTGGCTGGGGACAAGTGGAGGTGGTGGCCTCTTCCATTCAGTGTTGATCCCAGTTTGTTTCCGCAGGTTGCCAGTGGCATGATCCTGGTCATGGCTTTCTTCCTGATCACCTACACCTTTCACTCCACCTGGGTGACGAGCGAGGCGTACTCATCCCCCTCCATTGTGCTCTCTGCCCGTGGTGGCGATGGCAGCAGGATCATTTTTGATGACTTCAGAGAAGCTTATTACTGGCTGCGGCACAACACACCAGAGGTAAACAGGGATGATTTGGGTGGTGGGGACTCAATGTTGTCCCCTGAGGTGCCAACAGCACATCTGGTGTTGTGTGTAGGATGCAAAGGTGATGTCCTGGTGGGATTATGGGTACCAGATAACGGCCATGGCCAACAGGACCATCTTGGTGGACAACAACACCTGGAACAACACGCACATCTCCCGTGTTGGTCAGGTAGGTCCTTCCCTCACACACTGCCTTGTCCTGCCCTTCTGGGGCACCTCGTGGCATCACTGAGACTGCATCTGCTCCAGGCCATGGCATCGACGGAGGAGAGAGCCTACGAGATCATGAGGGAGCTGGATGTCAGCTATGTGCTGGTCATCTTCGGAGGCCTCACTGGGTACTCATCTGATGGTAAGATCTCACTCTGAGCTGGGTCAACTCCATCTAGGGGCTGTTTGTGGCTCAGGCTTCTCCAAAACAGCTCTGAGGAGTGAAGTTCCACCTGCAGCTGAGGCTGCAAGTGGAAATGGTACCAAAACACTCCTCTTCAGAAGCTGCATGTGCCTTTTTTGCACTCCAACCCTCAACCTCTTGCTCTTGACCTCACAACTCAACTTCTTGCTCTTGGCCTCCGAACTCAACCTCTTCGCTCTAGGCCTTCCATCTCAACTCCTTGCTGTGGGCCTCCCAGCTCAATTCAACCCCTCACTTGCAGCCCACAGACTCAACTCAACCTCCTAATTCTTTCACCTCAACTCCTTGTTCTTTCACCACCCAGCTCAACCCTCTCACTCCCCCAACTCAGCTCCTTGTTCTTTCACTCTGTCTCGACTCAGTCCCTTCCTCTTGACCCCCCAACTCAACCCCTTGTCTTTCACCCCGCAGCTCAAGTCCTTCCCTTGCTCTTGGCCCCTCAGTTCAACTCCTCATTCTCTCAACTCATTTCATTCTTCCACACTTTGCTCTCCCCCGTCAGACATCAACAAGTTCCTGTGGATGGTGCGGATCGGGGGCAGCACGGACACAGGGCGCCACATCAAGGAGCACGACTACTACACCCCTACAGGGGAGTTCCGGGTCGACCGCGAGGGCTCCCCAGTGCTCCTCAACTGCCTCATGTACAAGATGTGCTACTACCGCTTCGGCCAGGTCTACACTGAGGCCAGTAAGTCCCCAAAACCACCCCTGGCGGGGGTGACACCACTCCAGGGAGACCCTACCGTGCCCCCAACATCTCTGGGCTGTGATGTGGCAGCACTGCCTGTACTTTGCCCTCTCCTAGAGCGACCGCCGGGCTACGACCGGGTGAGGAACGCCGAAATCGGCAACAAGGACTTTGAGCTGGATGTGCTGGAGGAGGCATACACCACAGAGCACTGGCTCGTCCGAATATACAAGGTGCAGCTCCAAAACAACCCCAAACCCCTCATACTTGGGTAAAAGCATTAACTTTCACCCCACTGAGCCTTGTTGTTTACCTCCCAGGTGAAAGATCTGGATAACCGCGGCTTGTCAAGGACGTAGAGGTGCTGATGGTCACCTCACACCGCACTGATCCAGCCTTTCCTGTGAAGCAGAAACGTGGTTTTTTTTTTGGGGGGGGGGTGTTGGTTTGGGGGTTTTCTTTCGGCGGAATTGGTTGTTTTCCTTTTGTTTTATACAGTTTGTAAGTACAGGCAGCAGTGGGGTGTCCCTGCCCCTCCCTGCCTGCCGGGGAGTGATTTTTATACACGAAGCGGTCGCCAAATCGGGAATAACGGCTTTAATGGGGAATTATAAGTAATAAAAGTTAAAAAAAGGGCGATGGCGGTGGTGTGGGAGACGATGGGGCTTTCTCCCTCCCGATCCAGAACGCGGGGGATAGATTTTGGGGGCGTTTTACCGCTTTTAATCAGTGCGGGTGAAATGATGGGGAGCAGCAGGGCTGCCTTCTAGGGCGGGGGAGCGGGCGGGCGCGGGGACTCAGGGCAGCAGGGGGCGGGGCTTGGGCGCTGCGCGCGCAGGGCGGGGCGGGACGCGGTTGGCGCTGGCGGGAAACGGGAACGGAGGAGGAGCGCCCGGGAATGGCGGTGCCGTTCGTGGAGGACTGGGACCTGGTGCAGACGCTGGGAGAAGGCGCCTACGGGGAGTGAGTGCGGGGCGCCGGGAACGGGACGGGGTCGGTCGGGGTTGTTGCCTGCGGTTGCGCGCCCCTTGCGCGCCCAGTGTGTCCCCGCAAGCACACAGGCTGCGTGAGTCTCTTGCGTGCCCCCTGCTTGGCTGGCGCAGGCCCCTGCATGTCCGCTGCTTCCCACTGTGTGCCTGCTGCTTGGCGGCTGCTTGGGCGTTGCGTGCCCCTTATGTGGCCACTGCTTGGCTGTTGCGTGCTCTGTGTATGCTCGCCACTTGCCCCCTGCTTGGTGGCTGTGTGCCCCGTGTGTGGTCACTGCCACTGCTGCAATGCCATTGGGTGTGCTGTGTATGCCCACTGCTGTTTGCCCATTGCATGCCCCTCGTGTGCCTGCTGCATGGCCACTCCATGCCCTGTCTTTGCCCATTGCTTGGCAGTTGCATGCCCCTTGTGCACCCACCCCTTGCCCATTGCATGACCCTTACGTGCCCACTGCGTGTCCCTTATCCGCCCGTTGCATGCCTGCTGCCTGCACCTGCATCCCCTGCCTGTCCCTGCCTGCAGCCCATCTCTGTGGCAGCCTCTCAGGCCCCTCTTGTCCCCAGGGTGCAGCTCGCTGTCAACCGCCGCACCGAGGAGGCCGTGGCTGTCAAGATCGTGGACATGAAGCGAGCGGCCGACTGCCCCGAGAACATCAAGAAGGAAATCTGCATCAACAAGATGCTCAACCACGAGAACATCGTCAAGTTCTATGGGCATCGGCGGGAAGGTGCCACTCAGTACCTGTTCCTGGAGTACTGCAGCGGCGGGGAGCTCTTTGACCGCATCGGTGCGCTGCTGACAGACACCTCTTAGAATCTAGAATGGTTTGGGATGAAGGGACCTTAAAGCACATCCAGTTCCAAGGCAGGGACACCTTCCACTAGAGCAGCTTGCTCCAAGCCCCTGTGTCCAACTTGGCCTTGAACGCTGCCAGGGATGGGGCAGCCACAGCTTCTCTGGGCACCCTGTGCCAGTGCCTCAGCACCCTCACAGGGAAGAGCTTCTGCCTAAGAGCTCATCTCAGTCTCCCCTCTGGCAGGTTAAAGCCATTCCCCTTGGCCTGTCCCTACAGGCCCTTGTCCAAAGCCCCTCTCCAGGTTTCCTGCAGCCCCTTTAGGCACTGGAGCTGCTCTAAGGTCTCCCCTTCAGGAGCCTTCTCTTCTCCAGGCTAAACAAGCCCACTTTTCTTTGCCTGTCTTCTCATTAGAAACTAAATCCCTAAATGGTTGAGAATCTCTTTCCATTCTTTTCCCCCTTACACAGAGCCAGATATCGGGATGCCAGAGCCAGAGGCGCAGCGGTTCTTCCAGCAGTTGATTGCTGGTGTGGTGAGTGTGGTGGCAGTGCTGGTGACACCAGTGGTGGTCCCTGCATGGTGCTGACCCTTCTCTGCCATCTCCAGGTCTATCTGCACAGCATCGGCATCACCCACCGTGACCTGAAGCCAGAGAACCTGCTGCTGGATGAGCGAGGTGAGGCAGGAGGGCACGTTCTCTGTCCATTCATTTTGAGTTTTAATTTGAATTGATTTGTACCTTGCAGTTTGGCCTCTGTGTGCCCACTGCTAGGCTGTTGCATGCCCCTTGTGTGCCCACTGCTTAGCTGTCACATGCCCACCACGTGGCCACTGCAGGGCCATTGCATGCCCTGTGTTTGCCCACTGCTTACCCACGGCGTGCCCCTTTTGTGCCTGCTTCATCGCTGCTGCTTGACTGTTGCATGCCCCTTATGTGGCCGCTGCTTGGCCATTGCTTGACCTGTACCTGCATCATTTACCTGTCATCTGTGCACTGCTGGCCTGCTGCCTGTTCATTGCATGGCCTTGATGTGCCTTCTGCCTGCCTACTATGCACTACGTGTGCTCACTGCTTGCCTGCTGTGTTCCCGCTGCTTGGCCATTGCGTGCCCCTTCTGTGGCCACCACTTGCCCTCTGCTTGCCCATTGCATGCCCACCCTGCCTGACTTTAAATTCCTTCTCTTTTCCATTTTCAGATAACCTGAAGATCTCGGATTTCGGCCTGGCCACAGTCTTCAGGCACAACGGCCGGGAGCGGCTGCTCAATAAGATGTGTGGGACCCTGCCCTACGTGGCCCCGGAGCTGCTGCGGTGCCCTGAGTTCAGTGCGGAGCCTGTCGATGTCTGGGCCTGCGGCGTGGTGCTGACAGCCATGCTGGCCGGAGGTGGGGCTGCCCCATGTGTGTGGGGCACACATGACGTGCTCAAGGGACACAGGGGAAATGCATAGAGGGAGGTGTGTGGAGCTCTTGGGATGGGAATGGGGGTGACCTGTCAAGGGAGGGGATTCTCCCCCCTGCTGTGTTCTGGGGAGACCCCCCCCTGCAGCCCTGATTCAACTCTGGGGCAACAGCACAAGAGGGAGCTGCTGGAGCAAGGCCAGAGGAGGCCATGGGGATGCTGCGAGGGCTGGAGCAGCTCTGCTCTGGAGCCAGGCTGAGAGAGCTGGGCTGGGTCAGCCTGGAGAAGAGAAGGCTCCTGAAGGGGAGACCTTAGAGCAGCTCCAGTGCCGGAAGGGGCTGCAGGAAACCTGGAGAGGGGCTTGGGACAAGGGATGTAGGGACAGGACAAGGGGAATGGCTTTAACCTGCCAGAGGGGAGACTGAGATGAGCTCTTAGGCAGAAGCTCTTCCCTGTGAGGGTGTTGAGGCGCTGCACAGGGTGCCCAGAGAACAGGGGGGAAACACAATGGATGCAGTGCAGAGATGCCTGGTGTGGGAGATGACCATTGTGTCATAGGTGGTAGTGCTAGGTGCTTGTGCACACTGCAGGGCTTTGCATGTTGCCTGTTCTAAAACCCCAAAGCAGTGGTGTTCATTCCCCCTCCCCTTGCAAAACCTCTCCATGTGCTGCCTCCTTGGCTGCGTTCTCCCCTTCTCATGGTGCAGTAACAGGTTTCCCCTCCGGCAGAGCTGCCCTGGGACCAGCCCAGCGACAGCTGCCAGGAATACAGTGACTGGAAGGAGAGGAAAACCTACCTCCCGCCTTGGAAAAAGATTGATTCTGCACCCTTAGGTGAGCACCCAGTACTCCCAGCAGTGCCCCATGCCATGCTGGGATCACCGTTCCCACCCCTCTCCATCTCTCCCAGCCTTGCTGCACAAGATCCTGACGGAGAGCCCTGCGGCAAGGATCACCATTCCTGATATCAAGAAGGACCGGTGGTACAGCAAACCCCTCAAGAAGGGTAAGGGGACACGGGGGAATGTGTTCGTCATTCCTGATTTAGGGAATTATTGGGGTGTCTCGTCCCGTTGCAGGCGTCAAGCGGGCTCGTGTGTCCGCAGGGGGGGTCTCTGATTCTCCCGGTGGCTTCTCCAAGCACGTCCGATCCGATACGGACTTCTCACCGGTGAAGAGCTCGCTTGGGTGAGCCCCTGATTCCCTCCGTGTCCCTCTCCATGCCCTGGGGTATGTAAGTGCTGTGTCACTGTTGAGCCATGCAGTTCTTTGCACCTTCCAGGGCTTTTCCTGTGTTTTCCCCATGAGGTGGGTGGTGGAAACCATGCACAATGAAGAGCCCCTCGCCAATATCCTGCTGCAATTCCCATGCTGAAATATCCCTGCATTCCCCATCCTTGCAGCCTCTCCTTCGCACCCCTATAACACCCCGTCTCTCCTTGCATTGCAGTGAGGAGAAAGTGAGCTACTCCACATCGCAGCCAGAGCCGGGCACTGGTGGGATGCTCTGGGATTGTGGAGCAGCTGCCATCGACAAGCTGGTGCAGGGTATCAGCTTCTCCCAGCCCGCCTGCCCTGAGCACATGCTGGTCAACAGCCAGCTCCTCGGCACCCCGGGCTCCTCACAGGTATGGGGCTCAACTCTGTTGGGGTGCAGCTCTGCAGTGTTTGGGGTGTAACTTTGCAGCATATATAATACTAGGGAGCAGCTTTGCACTATCCATTTATAACCTCGGAGCCCAACTTTGCCTTGTTTATTACATTTGGGATGCAACTTCGCATTATATTTGTGAGATTCAGAGGCAACTGTGCAATATTTATGCCATTAGGGAGCAGTTTTGCAGTACTGGGATGCAGCTTGGCAGCGTTCATAATGTTTGGGATGCAGGTTTGCATCCTGAGCGATGCAGCTCGCAGCCTTTGCCGTAAGGGGATGCAGCTTGGCAGCGTTCATAATGTTTGGGATGCAGATTTGCATCCTGAGCGATGCAGCTCGCAGCCTTTGCCGTAAGGGGATGCAGCTTGGCAGCGTTCATAATGTTTGGGATGCAGGTTTGCATCCTGAGCGATGCAGCTCGCAGCCTTTGCCATCAGGGGATGCATCTTTCCAGGGCTTACGCCTGGTGAAGCAGATGACGCGCTTCTTCACCAAGCTGGACGCTGACGGCTCGTACCGTGCCCTGAAGGAGGTGTGTGAGAAGATGGCGTACGGCTGGAAGAAGAGTTGCACCAACCAGGTGGGTGCTGGGGGGGGGGCGAGATCCTGGGGTGCAGCCTCCCTGCTGTTGTATCTGTAAGTAACCCAGGGGATCCTCCCTCCTTGCTGCTGTTTTCAGGTCACCATCTCGACTACGGACAGGAGGAACAACAAACTCATCTTCAAGGTGAACCTGGTGGAGATGGAGAGCAAGATCTTGGTGGATTTTCGCCTCACCAAGGTGGGCACATGGTGATGCACAGTAGGTACAAGGTGATGCAGAGACTTGCAAGGTGGTGCAAGGTGATGCAGGACCCCGTTAGGTGGGTGCAGGGTGATGCAGGAGCATGTTAGGTAGGTGCAGGGTGATGCAGGACCATGGTGGGTGGGTGCAAGGTGATGCAGGACCATGTTAGGTGGGTGCAAGGTGATGCAGGACCATGGTGGGTGGGTGCAAGGTGATGGAGGACCATGGTGGGTGGGTGCAAGGTGATGCAGGACCATGGTGGGTGGGTGCAAGGTAACACAACCTCTCCCCATGCAGGGTGATGGCCTGGAGTTCAAAAGACACTTTCTGAAGATCAAGAGCAAGCTCAGCAACATCATCAGCACCCAGAAAGTCTGGCTGCTTGCCACCTGAGCCCCAGCATGCCCCCTGCCTCCTCCTCCTCTTCCTCCTCCTCCTCCTTTTCCTCTTCTTCCTGTGGGGAACACCCAACCAGCCGCATGCTTCAGGTTTTAAAGGTTCAATAAAGTCCTTGGGGACACATGAAGCGATGCTTCCCACAAGCAGGGAGGCTGCAATGGGTCCCATCCTGCCACCGTCCCTGCAGGGTGCAGGGATGGGCTGATGGGTCCGTCAAAATTTACCCAAAATGCCCCAAACGCCTGAAATTACCCTAAATTATGCACAAGCAGCCCAAATTGCCCCCAAACCAACTCAAAACCTTGCAGAAGTGCTCCAGATTGCACTCAAACCGCCACATCCCAAAGTGCAAACATCCAGCCCCTGCTCCCAAGCTTAAGGGGCCAGGATAGAAAGCTGGTGCTGGGCTCACACAGTGAGCTCTGCAGTGCTGCCAACGACACGGATAGCCACTCTTACACTCTTCACAGATGCAGTTTTAGGTGGTAAGTAAGGGAGGATATCCGTGTTGGTGATACTGTTCCTGAGGTCACCACGTGTAGGACATGCTTGGAGCAACCTGCTCTAGTGGAAGGTGTCCCTGCCCGTGGCACAGGGGTGAAACTGATGAGCTTTAAGGTCCCTTCCAGTCCGTCCCATTCTGGGATTCTGTGTCCTATGCTCGGGCTCTAGGCCCCATTGGAAGGAAGGAAAAACTCA